>NC_042958.1:25600998-25703498 GCF_901001165.1 Salmo trutta
ATTCCTGCATATGGGATTCCTGTATCTGCAGGAACCCCTCTTTATACTTCTATTGGTCCATTGTTAAGCTATGACTCCAGTATATAGGCAGGAGGCACGGGTGCAAGCATGAAGATGACATGCTCGGGGATGTTCATGCACAAACCAATGTGTGCTCGAGGTGGGGTGGAGGTTCATGCAGGAACCAATGCTCGAGGGCTGCAGTTGAACACTATTGGTTTCATTAGATCTACACTACGATCAGAGCTGGCTGAAGACAATGATCAGTAGGGGGAAATCAGATTTTCTACATTTTGATGTCATATTTATAATTATATAAAATATATGTAATACATTTTCCAACAACAGGTTTATGTGCCAATGCACCACACATCCAATAAACAAAGCATACCGACTTTGGGCGCTTCAATATCATGGTTTGCGTTTTCAACACCACAATAAATAGACTATGTCAATCTGGACAGATAGAAAATACATCCCTCCCTACCTTGTAGGCCTATCCACTATCGAAGGCTTGGCTTGACAATCCCTGAATGTCATTCAACTTTTTGGTGTTTTGTAACAGATGTCTCTTTCCATTCATCAAATGTCCGCTGCACAGTTTGGATTGAATAATTGATTAAATTTGTCAGTAAAAAAAATACATATTCACACAGCACAAAGATTTTAAAAAGTGACCAGGATTGCACAATAAAGCCAAGGACTTATTTCCATTGTGGTCCCTATTTTCATTTTTTTTTTACATACAGTCATACAGATACAGAGATACAGACAAAAATAGGCTTACTGTTCACACAATAGCCAGCTTTTGACATTCTTTTTAAAAGTGGTTATGTTTGGCTTTGAGTTGATGTGGTAGTTTGTTCCACTCAACAGCGCCGGGATATAAAAATGTGTTCTTACCAGATAGATTCTTATATTTAAAACAGAGAATATTAGAAGCTCTGGCTCTGGTGTTATGCTGGTGGATATCTTTAACAAATGAAAACTAGTTGGATAGGTACCTCGGGGCTGAGTCCGGGATAATTCTGTGGACCAAACCAAGTTGAATTAATGCTATCCTTTTTTTCCACAGATAGCCAGCCTAGCTGATTAAAACGCTCAACCTCCAGATGAGTATCAGGGGGAAGTTTAAGTACAATTGTTACAGGCTTGTTTTGGCTGGTCTGTAGCTTATTCTTTAGACATTTGGGGCTGCTGGTGAACCGTGATGTGCAGGCATAATCAAAGTGACACTGGACTAGCACACTTGCCAGAGTCTTTAGGGTGTCTTTAGCTATTGGAGACAGATTTTCATGTTAATATTCTAAAATCTGCATAAAAACAGTAAGTGCACTTTCCCATCAGAGTTGTGTTTCCATCTAATTGACTTGTTGCGGATAGAAGTCTGTGCATAAATAAATAGCGCACATAAAAATACAAAAATAACTCAATTCAATGGGTTTCCATCGCATTTTCAAGTCTAGGCCGACTAGTTGTTCTGTCACAAAAAATGTTGCGTCGGTATAGCGAATGTGCTCACTCTGGTATTGGCACGTGCCCTCTAGCCAACAGCTCACAGATACATCATCATGTCACCAGAATAAGACCCTCGATATTTATTGAAAGGAACGTCATCACCATGTACTTTCACCACCCTGTGAAGTTCATCATAACACAACATATCATCGTGTGACTCCAAGTTTACTTCCATATGATGGTTATTATAGCAATATTTGCGCATAAAAGTGCGTCCAACGCTATTTTGTGTGTGGTATGATTGCTAGTTAGCCTATTGCGGATCTGAACAAATGATCCACCTACCACTATTGTGTTAGGACGGCAGACTGCGGAAAAGTGTAGTGCACCAGGGAAGTACCAAAACACCTTGATATAGGGGGAAATGCATTCAAACAGATGAGGAAATTTGGTTAGGATGGAAGAAAATGAATAGTAAAACCTGCAAAAGAGCAAGTGTAAACCAGGGAAAAAACATTGCCCAATAAAAAAACCACACGACCCTCCCCAAGCAAAAAAAAGTTAGGCAACCCTCCCTTATTTTGGACACCTCCACCCCAGTAAATTTATAACTGTCCCTTATCCAGATTTCTAGTTTTTCACAGACAGAGACAGTAGGATCTTGGACCAGAATAAATATTTTGAGTGGAGAGGAGAGGGAATATTTGTTCCAGATGGATTTCAATCTGTCTTCTTTTTGAGCATTGATGGAAAGGTTGAATTTTCATAATCGCTAATATTGTTTGGGACAAGATATTTTTTTTGTGTTCCAAACTTCATTTAATCTGACAATTTTGCGTTATTTTTCCTATTCAACAACAAACATGTAATTGTCATGTTTCCTGTAATGTTGATGTTGGACGTTTTTGTAGATGCGTTGCCTAGGTTACCTTGCTTGAGACCCTGCAGTGGGCTCAACTCTAGGGCCACAGGTCTATAATAGATCATATACACTATAGTTGGTCACGGTTGAAGGATGAAGAAATCAGCTCCTTGGAATCTTATACAAGTTGGTCTGTGTCAAATTGACAATAAGGATGCTATGGACTAAAGACATGCAGCTGCTTCTGTTTATGGTCAGCATCACATTATCTAATGTGTGGTGGTATTGATTCTTGAGTGAGGGGTTTGAGTGTGTGTGGGGGGGGAGTAAACGTCTTGATGAGATGTGTTGGCGTCATGACCTAAAGATAACATCAGGGCTAGGTGTGTCCCAAAGAACAACACAGCCTCTCTCCCTCCCTCTCAAATCAAATCAAATTTTAGTCTTGGTAGCCATTTGATTTGGTGTTCAGGAGTCTTATAGGGGGTAGAAACTGTTTAGAAGCCTCTTGGACCTAGACTTGGCGCTCTGGTACTGCTTGCCGTGCGGTAGCAGAGAGACTAGTCTATGACTTGGGTGGCTGGAGTCTGACAATTTTTAGGGCCTTCCTCTGACACCACCTGGTATAGAGGTCCTGGATGGCAGGAAGCTTGGCCTCAGTGATGTACTGGGCCGTTTGCACTACCCTCTGTAATACCTTGCGGTCGGAGGCCGAGCAGTTGCCATACCAGACAGTGATGCAACCAGTCAGGATGCTCTCGATGGTGCAGCTGTAGAACCTTTAGAGGATCTGAGGACCCATGCCAAATCTTTTCAGTCTCCTGAGGGGGAACAGGTTTTGCCGTGCCCTCTTCACAACTGTCTTGGGGTGCTTGGACCATGTTAGTTTGTTGGTGATGTGGACACCAAGGAACTTGAAGCTCTCAACCTGCTCCACTGCAGCCCCGTCGATGAGAATGGGGGCATGCTCGGTCCTCTTTTTCCTGTAGTCCACAATCATCTCCTTTGTCTTGAACATGTTGAGGGAGAGGTTGTTGTCCTGGCACCACACGGCCAGGTCTCTGACCTTCTCCCTATAGGCTGTCTCGTTGTTGTCGGTGATCAGGCCTACTACTGTTGTGTCATCGGCAAACTTAATGATGGTGTTGGAGTCATGCCTGGCCGTGGAGTCATGAGTGAACAGGGAGTACAGGAGGGGACTGAGCACGCACCCCTGAGGGGCCCCTGTGTTGAGGATCAGCGTGGCGGATGTGTTGTTACCTACCCTTACCACCTGGGGGCGCCCGTCAGAAAGTCCAGGATCCAGTTGCAGAAGGAGGTGTTTAGTCCCAGGGTCCTTAGCATATTGATGAGCTTTGAAGGCACTATGGTGTTGAACGCTGAGCTGTAGTCAATGAATAACATTCTCACATAGGTGTTCCTTTTGTCCAGGTAGGAAAGGGTGGTGTTGAGTGCAATAGAGATTGCATCATCTGTGGATCTGTTGGGGCTGTAGTCAAATTGGAGTGGGTCTAGGGTTTCTGGGATAATGGTTTTGATGTGAGCCATGACCAGCCTTTCAAAGCACTTCATGCCTACAGATGTGAGTGCTACGGATCGGTTGTCGTTTAAGCAGGTTACCTTAGTGTTCTTGGGCACAGGCACTATGGTGGTCTGCTTAAAACATGTTGGTATTACAGACTCGGACAGGGAGAGGTTGAAAATGTCAGTGAAGACACTTGCCAGTTGGTCAGCGCATGCTCGCAGTACACGTCCTGGTAATCCGTCTGGTCCTGCGGCCTTGTGAATGTTGAACTATTTAGAGGACTTGAGGACTTGTGAGGCATCTGTTTCTCAAACTAGACACTCTAATATACTTGTCCTCTTGCTTAGTTGTGCACCGGGGCCTTCCACTCCTCTTTCTATTCTGGTTAGAGCCAGTTTGCACTGTTCTGTGAAGGGAGTAGTACACAGCGTTGTACGATATCTTCAGTTTCTTGGCAATTTCTCGCATGGAATAGCCTTCATTTCTCAGAACAAGAATAGACTGACGAGTTTCAGAAGAAAGTTATTTGTTTCTGGCCATTTTGAGCCTGTCATCAAACCCACAAATACTGATGCTCCAGATACTAAACTAGTCTAAAGAAGGCCAGTTTTATTGCTTCTTTAAACAGCACAACAGTTTTCAGCTTCCCTAACATAATTGCAAAAGGGCTTTCTAATGATCAATTAGCCTTTTAAAATGATAAACATGGATTAGCTAACACAACGTGCCATTGGAACACAGGAGGGATGGTTGCTGATTATGGGCCTCTGTACGCCTATGTAGATATTCCATAAAAAATCTGCCGTTTCCAGCTACAATAGTCATTTACAACATTAACAATGTCTACACTGTATTTCTGATCAATTTTATGTAATTTTAATGGACAAAAAATGTGCTTTTCTTTCAAAAACAAGGGCATTTCTAAGTGACCTCAGGATCTTGAACGGAAGTGTATATATACACATATAAATACATACATATACACATTCAAAACGTACATATACACCTACAAAACGTACATATACACATACAAAACTTACATATCTTTAAAAAAATGTATATTACCCTCCAACCCAACCATCCCTCCCCCAATTGGAGCAAACTAGTGAACAACAACGCTCAGGCCTGTATTTCCAGCTTATACATACTATGTACATTTTATGGACACTGTTTTACAGCAGTTCTATTGTGTTTGTTTTTACTCCTGTCCTTCCTCTACCCTCAACCTCTTCCATCTATTTCTGATGTCCATCTGGTTTGATTTATATTTGCCATATCTTTCAAACTGTGCTCTTTCACGAAAGTTCTTAACCTTTATACGTTTTACGGTATAAGAAACTGATTCTTAAGTTACTCATGGAGTTTAAGATGTAACTCCTTAAAAGCAATAATGTGTCTTCAATAGGGGTTAGTACAGTACCAGTGTGTTGGTCTACATATTGTTCTGTCCACTAGTCCCTTTCCCTCTGACGGTGGAGGACTTGAAGAGCATTCTTGTCACCAGCTGCTAAACTTCATAGAATAGAAGCAGACCTTTTGTTTTTCTAACTTGACCCCTCGCTGGCATTCTAAAGGCATAGTTTCACACATAATGGTTCCCTGGAACTCTGTGCTGGACCAACAGAGGCTGTGGTTTTGGTTCTGTCCAGAGATCACAGATGTTTATTCTATCTGGGACAAAGGGTTTTCAGGGCCGTTTGTACAAATCGTTGTTGTGTGAAGTTCAACTACTTTGCTAAAGCTTTTAGCTAAAGCAAAAGGCTGCCTTAATGTCTTTCTCTAAGACATTTGTTTCGTCAACAACTCATCAATAACTGAATTATAGTCAGCCAGTCAGTCAGTCAGAGGCCCTAGTCCATCTGATCTAATCTGGGGGTTGAAGACAGCTGTCTGTCCTGCTAGGCTCTATATAGAACATGATGGGGGACACACACACACACACACACACACACACACACACACACACACACAAGGTGCCAAGGAATGCTTCACTCAACACCATACAGTACTGACTGCCAGAACTTATTTCTCACCACGTACAGTGCTGAGAATGCAGCAGCAATCTTTTGCAAGATTTAATTATATGTATTGTTTTACAAAACATACACATACAAACGACAACATACAGACGCGCACAGCACCCTCAGTGCAGTAACTGTGTAGTGTTAGCTGTCATTGACAGGCCAGGGGTATATATTTTGGTCATTTGACAGCTTCCCACCATTGTAAAATGGGGGAGAATTCCTCTTGAGCTTCCTCATCACTAGCCCTCCTATCCTTAATGTAAACCATGTGCATTGATGTTAGGACAGCATGCTGGTGATTAGCAGTTCTGTGTTGGATGGATGGCCTCAGTAGAGAGACAATGCAGAGGATTGTCCTGTAGGCTACCTGCTGAAGTCTGCATCCCAAAGGAATAGGATGGATGCCTACTAAACTCGCTAGGGTTGGTCTGTTGTACTGAGACAGGAAGTTTCTGGTAAATTCTCCACATTGGTGCACTCTCAACCCCCTTCTCCACCTTAGGGGATTGTTTCATGGATGCTGTGCTTATCTCTTCTCCATTAGCATAGTAGCATTGTCCCCTCACCCATGTCTTCTGTTTAAGCTGTACCTCTAAACCATGAGGCTGATTTCTCTCGGCTATCTGTAAAAAGCCTGGTTATAATGGGAGGTAATAAACTATCTGATGGCAGGGAGGCAGAGGTCTGCTATTCTCAGTGTGTCACAGGATAACAGTCAGGAGTTAATTCAATAACACAACCTCCTCTCACATGGCATTCTTCTTCCTTCACTAGCCTGCAGTCTCCCCTCCCTCTCCATCGCCCTCCTTCCCGCCGTCTATCCTTCGCTCCCGTAAATAGCCCAGCTAGGCTCCATAAGGTCAAAAGTCTTCCTGCAATGTATATCGATCCCAATCCGGTACACACACACACACACACACACACACACACACACACACACACACACACACACACACACACACACACACTTTGACGACTCAGGTCAATGAATCATTCTCCATTTTACACTCAGTCCCCAGCTCAACCCTCCTTAATGACAGGGAGACTAAATACACTCTGGCTTCCCTGGCTAAACGGACCATTAGAGAACCACAGCTTACATGGGACCATAAGGAGAGTAATGGCCCACGTCATGAGTTAATACAGTTACTGATTATATCTGTAATATATAGGGGTCAAGACCATGTGACCACCTGACCAGGAAGAACTCGGGCCCTAAGGCTTAATCAGTTAACTGGTCCTTTTTGTCAAGGGAAGGAAGAATGTATGCATTAGGTCACCAAGCCTAATGCATTCTATGGTACTACATATGTAAATACATCCACAACGTCTGTCTTCTATGGTACTGAAATGTAAACAAAACACAGTATTCACCTCCACCTTTACTGTATCCCCACACATTTAATTTTTTTCAGATGGACCTGAAACTACTTCTGATTTCAACGGTGTTAGGAGTCATTTGTTACAGCAGTGCTCAGCAAGGTAAGATTATTTTCCATCCTATCTCAAGTTTCTGCTTTACTTACTGTAACTTCCACCTTGTTAGACAAAACCAACAGTAACACCAGTATTCTGTTTCTGTACACTGACTACACAGTACATCATCTAATCATAATATATTTCTACTAACCCACATCATAAATATACAGTACAGAATAGTGATTAACTGCCTGATGTCCCGTAAGGGTGAGCCGACCCCAACTGAGAATGTTGCTGTAATCTAATGATGTCATTAGCCAGAAGAAGAAGCAGCTCCACCTACACTGTAAACCCCAATACATTTTTTACTCAAATACTTCAAGTAAGTTGATCTCAAAGTCAATGAAAAGTCATTATTTCTTAAAATGTTTAAGTTGTCCTGACTCAAAACTGAACAAGCCGACAGCAAACATGTCATCCCACACAAATGATGCAGTGCCCCCCCTTGAGCAAATTGAGATTGTGTGTGACTAACACATTTCAGTTAATTACTATAGCTCCCAGTTTAGGCCAATCAGTGTAACTTTCTAAATGCCGTATCTCTGTGGCAAGACACATCATCCACCCAAGTTTCGTCAAAATCGGGCCATTGCTGTCTGATGTGTCACAGATCCACAGTTCCCTCCCCGATTTCATTGTGGGGGACAATGAGAAGTCACATCAACTAAATGTTTTTATTTATGACAACAAAATCTACTGCAGGTAGATAAAAAAAAGATGAAAAAAATGTATATCTGTGTTTTTGCATGTACAGTGCATTCGGAAAGTATTCAGTCCCCTTGACTTTTTTCACGTTTTGTTACATTACAGCCTTATTCTAAAATGTCAAAATATTTTTTTTTCTTCATTAATCTACACACAATACCCCATAATGACAAAGCAAAAAATGTTTTTTTTTGTTTTGTTTTTTTACATTTTAGCAAATCTATTTAAAAACAGAACTGAAATATCACATTTAAGTATTCAGGCCCTTTAGCTAGTACTTTTTTTTTAGGGGGTAGATCAGCTTTAATATTGCAGATAGATTGTAGCTTCCATCAACGTAAGTGTCTGCATCATTTCCAAACCCCCATATATATTTTGGGCAGACGGGCCACTTGGGCTGACCCTGGCAGACGGACCACTCGGGCTGGGCCGGAGGACAGGAGGGCCACTCAGGCTGAGCCGGAGGACAGGCGGGCCACTCGGGCTGAGCCGGAGGACAGGCGGGCCACTCGGGCTGGGCCGGAGGACAGGCGGGCCACTCGGGCTGGGCCGGAGGACAGGCGGGCCACTCGGGCTGGGCCAGAGGACAGGCGGGCCACTCGGGCAGCTCCGGGCAGTCGGGCCGCTCGGGCAGCTCCGGGCAGTCGGGCCACTCGGGCAGCTCCGGGCAGTCGGGCCGCTCTGGCAGCTCCGGGCAGTCGGGCCGCTCTGGCAGCTCCGGGCAGTCGGGCCGCTCAGGCAGCTCCGGGCAGTCGGGCCGCTCAGGCAGCTCCGGGCAGTCGGGCCGCTCAGGCAGCTCCGGGCAGTCGGGCCGCTCAGGCAGCTCCGGGCAGTCGGGCCGCTCTGGCAGCTCCGGGCAGTCGGGCCGCTCTGGCAGCTCCGGGCAGTCGGGCCGCTCTGGCAGCTCCGGGCAGTCGGGCCGCTCTGGCAGCTCCGGGCAGTCGGGCCGCTCTGGCAGCTCCTGACTAGCGGGGCGCTCTGGCAGCTCCTGACTGGCGGGCAGCTCTGGCGACTCTTGACTGGCGGGCAGCTCAGGCGACTCTTGACTGGCGGGCAGCTCAGGCAACTCTTGACTGGCGGGCAGCTCAGGCGACTCTTGACTGGCGGGCAGCTCAGGCAACTCTTGACTGGCGGGCAGCTCATGCGACTTTTGACTGGCGGGCAGCTCAGGCGACTCTTGACTGGCGGGCAGCTCAGGCGACTCTTGACTGGCGGGCAGCTCAGGCGACTCTTGACTGGCGGGCAGCTCAGGCGACTCTTGACTGGCGGGCAGCTCAGGCGACTCTTGACTGGCGGGCAGCTCAGGTGACTCTTGACTGGTGAGGCTGGGCTGACGCACTAGACGCCTGATGTGTGGGGCTGGTACTGGATGTGCCAGCCTGGAGACATGCTCCTCCATGCTAGTGCGTATGGCGGGAAACACTGGACCGTAGAGGCGCACTGGCGGTCTTGAGCGCAGGGTTGGCATCACCCCTTCCGGCTCGATGCCTACTTCGCCCTGGCACATGCGGGGCGCTGGTACTGTGCCTACCGGCCTGAAAATCCCAGGCCTCACCACAGCCCCAACCCCAAAGCACGGGACCTGTCCAGTCTGCCCTACAAGGGTACGGGGAGCTGGCCTGGGGCTCCAATCTCGCCCCGCCAAATAGCCCTTGTGCCCCCCCCAAAAAAATTATTGGGGCTGCCTCTCGGGTTCTACCTGCCTCCCAGGCAGGTTGTCACAGTGGGCCCGCAACTGCTCCCATGTCCAGTCAATCCTCTCCTTCTATACTTCCAGCAACCAGGAATCCATCTCCTCCCGAGTGCGCTGCTTCCAATAGTCCTCCTGTGGCTTCCTCCTCTTCCGCTGCTTGGTCCTTTGGTGGTGGGTAGTTCTGTCACAAAAAATGTCGTACTGGAGAGAAGAGGACCAAGACGCAGCGGGAATATGGATGCTCATATTTTAATTTCAAAGAAAAAAGAGATACTCACGACAGTGCAACAGTTCTGCAGGCTATTAAACGCAGTGCAAAAACAACTACCCACAACCCCAAAGAAAAACACACACACCTATATAGGACTTCCAATCAAAGGCAACTCAACACACCTGCCTTTAATTGGAAGTCCCAATCACCAACACAAACATTCACACACACAAAACTGCCACGTCCTGACCCCAAAACTAATACAATAGCTCCATCTGCTGGTCAGGACGTGACACACAGATCTTCATTGTAAAGGATTTTAACACTGTTTCCCATGCTTGTTCAATGAACCATTAACAATTAAAAGTGTTGGTGGTTCCAATCTTCTTCCATTTAAGAATGATGGAGGCCACTGTGTTCTCGGGGACCTTCAATGCTGCAGAAATGTTTTGATACCCTTCCCCAGATCTGTGCCTCGACACAATCCTGTCTCTGACCTCTACGGACAATTCCTTTGATCTCATGGCTTCGTTTTTGTTCTGACATGCACTTTCAACTGTGGGACCGTATATAGACAGGTGTGTGGCTTTTCAAACATGTCCAATCAATTGAATTTACCACAGGTAGTGGATGATCAATAGAAACAGGATGCACCTGAGCTCAATGTCAAGTCTCATAGCAAAGGGTGTGAATACTTGTGTAAATAAGGTATTTCTGTTTTTTATTTTTAATACATATGCAAAATATTGCAAAAACCTGTTTTCACTTTGTCATTATGGGGTGTTGTGTGTAGATTGCTGAGAATAAAAAATATATATTTTAGAATAAGGCTGTAATGTAGAAAAACTCAAGGGGTCTGATTTCTTTCCGAAGGCACTCAAAATCACTTTAAGTAACTGTACTCAGATATATTAGGTGCAACAAGTTTCCTCAAAAGATGAGTAATGACATCACACTGGGGTTTACAGTGTATGTTTCTTTGAGCATTTCTTTGAGCATAGCAGTGAAGACATCATGGAACAGCGGAATATTCCATTCTGTCTCTGGCTCCATTTACTGTTCTCTCTGAGCCACACAGTTTTCCAAATTACACAACGTGTACACTCTGGCTTATTTCCTGGTCAGGTTTTAGGAGTCTATGATGAGTTTGAAAAGAAGCAATCTTTGTTTTTCCATTCCAGAAAGGAACGAGTGCATTAAGGCTAATGCCAAATCCTGTGGGGAGTGTATTCAAGTGGGAGTGAAATGTGGCTGGTGCATGGACCCAGTACGTGGATATGAATTTGCCAATAACATTGTTACTGTATTGATGCTACACACCCAAAATATCCACTGACTCAGCGTTACAACTTGCAGGTGTATGCAAATCATAGAAAGAAGAATCTAAACTGTTCTTTGGAATTAAAACACTAGTGTGTCAGGCAATATTGTTTGTAACCTTTATAACCTGCTTGGGACTGTAGGAAATACATTTTCAGAAAATAAGGACCTTACATTTTTGGGTGGATTTCCTCTGAGTGCCATAATGCAATGTGTCATGATACTTATACCTCCTCTCTCCCAGGAGTTCCTGAAGCAGGGTGAGGCCACATCGACCCGCTGTGACGAGCTGGAGTCCCTGAGGAAGAGAGGTTGCAGCTCCGCCATGGTAGAGAACCCCCGAGGCAGCCAGCTGGTCCTGAAGGACAAGGCTGTGACCAACCGCAACCAGGGAGAAGGGAAACTCCGACCAGAGGACATCACACAGATCCAGCCACAGAAACTCACCCTCAGCCTCAGATCTGGTAAAAACTTACATGGAACTGTTACGTTTGATTGGGTTGCGTTTTAAATGGAACCCTTTTCCCTATTTAGTGCACTACTGTTAGCTCTAGTCAAAAGTAGTGCCTTATGTTAGGAATCGGGTGCCATTAGGGATGCAGTCTTAGTTAACTTTGCTTCAGCCAAAACATCTTGCTTGACAACCATTGTTGACGCAGCGTTGCTGAAGGTCTTTTTTATTTCTCCTGCTGTTCCTCCGTGGTCTTTCACTGTTATGTTGATTATTTACAGTAGCCTCCATTTTCTTTTGAGTGTTTTAGCTATTATGATTTGGAAGGAGTGTTACTTATACTCTTTCATGTGAAGGCCAGCACCTTATTTGACAGGGAAGGTGCACATGAATCAAGATTTCAGTGTTCACATCAATGTAAATATGCCAGAGTTAGCAAGTCAGTAGTCCCCGGTATAACCTTGCCCATTTGTCTGTGTACTGCAGGTGAACCCCAGTCTTTTAACCTGAAGTTCAAACTTGCTGAGGATTACCCCATCGACCTCTACTACCTGATGGACCTGTCCTACTCCATGAAGGACCATCTGGAAAACGTCAAGAACCTGGGAACACAGCTGATGCTGGAGATGTCAAAGATCACATCTGATTTCAGAATCGGTGAGATTGAGAATCAGCCTGGTTGTATGAGGATTGGGGATGTTTATATTTCTTTGAACCTCTTCTCCATTTTAAATTGATCTCTTCTGCTTTTAGTTCAGGTTGGGTGCATATTGCATAGTTATACAGTGGGTGGGTCTAATCCTGAGTGCTGATTGGTTAAAACCGCAATCCAGCAGGTGTCTATTCCACAAGTTACCATGGGCTATGACTTTAAAATTACTATTTACTCTGTTCCATCTGGCTGTGTAATCCATTGTCTCATCAGCCCCTGCCAGGCACTTTGTAAACTTGATCTCCGCTATAAAAAGCATCTAGACATTATCTCATATTTATTTTAGACTAACCTTTAGTTTTCAACAGCAGAGATTTGTATAAACCTTGCTGTCTGCCTCTCTGACATTTGCAACATTGTTTCAATATTCAAATTCGATCTCAAGCTGTCCCATAATAATGTACGTGTTGGGACGAGACAGACACAGGCAGCGTTTCTCAGCCAGTCAAAATCATGAATCAACTTGCATAATTTTTATGGATATATACAAAGAAATGTAAATTGAAAAAAAGGTAAAACGAAAGGAAGTGCAGCTAGTTTGCAGTCTTTCCAGCTTCAATTTGAAGTGATTGTGTTAGCTGTGTTGTTGGCTAGCTCCTCTGAACAACACTGTCCTGACAAGTAAGCACATTTTCTATGCCAGGTGAAATCACGCCTCATTATCTCATTGTTATGGTTGTATCCAAATAAATGTCACTAGAAAACAGCTTATGCAAGTCCAGCAACTTTGTTGTTATTCTGGATGCACTTTTTGACTTGACTGTAAGTTACCCGTAGTTGGCTAGCTAGGAAGCAAGGGTTAAGAACGTTACCAGCCAGTATGGCAATGGAACATTTAGGATGAACGACTGGGTCGCATCCATACAGAACATAAAGACTGAATGACTGGGTCAAGTCTCTAGCAACCAAACCGATAGAACAAACAACCAGCCAGCTTAGGTAGCAACCCTAGATTTGTGTCGGGCCTATATCTTGTGGAAGGATGACATAGTATGAATGAATTCATAAAAAATACATTTTATGAAGATCTGTCAATCATTATTTGAATATGTTGGCTATAAAAGTGCAAAAGTGATGATGCCCTCAAAGCCGGTTTTGAGAGGATATATTGGCATGGTTTGAATGCCAATAACAACACCCGTGCCAAAATATCCTCCAAACACCACTGTACTACAAGACCCATAATGCCCATAAAGATTTCCGGTTTGATCTTAGTATAGATGTTTTGAAGCTAACAAATTGGTGTCCCGTCTCTCTAACAATACAGTTTATATATGGGATGGATCTCTTCTTCTTCTTCTAGGTTTTGGTTCCTTTGTAGAGAAGAAGCTGCGGAACCCCTGTACTGGGGACCAGAACTGCACCAGTCCCTTCAGCTATAAGAACCTCCTGACGCTGACCAGAAATGGACAGGAGTTCAACACCCTGGTGGGACAACAGCAGATCTCTGGAAACCTGGACTCACCAGAGGGAGGCTTCGATGCCATCATGCAAGTGGCTGTGTGTGGTGTAAGTGATATGTTTTTATAATCATATTTAGGAACAGTTTCCCGGACATTAGGAACAGTTTACAGTTTACCGGACACAAAGCTTTCTCCATTGAGCTTACTTTTTACTCCAGGACAAGGCTTGATATCTGTCCAGAAAACCAGCCCATAAAGTTCCAATAATACTTTTATCAGGGCTTTATATTGACTGTCTCATGGTACCAGACCTCAACACCCTATTCTCATTTGAGAATGGCTGGAGTCGAGGCTTAACGTTGTCATGACGTTGGCCTGTGGGTAAGGTTTATGACCCCCCCCCCCATAAATACCTTTCTCCCCTCTCTCTCTTGACTCGACTGAAGGACTCTTGAATAGCATTTGTTAAACATAGAGAGTCTGGGAACATCAAACGGTGGGGGGAAAGGAACCATATTTCAGTAATCCAACCAGTGGAAAATATGTGTTGGTACTTAATGAATGTGATGTCAGTTCGGTTGTCATCTGAGACATTATGACTGATGACAGGACGACATAAACTGTATCTGGGAAAGTCTACACATTCTATTTATCAGATTCACATGGAATTGTTGTGCAATTTAAATGTTTAAATATGAAACTATTTGTGAAAAGATGAAATGTAATTTTAGCTTCCAAATGAGAGAATTGGGTTTTCATAAGGTTAGAGCTCTGCTCAATCAGTGGCCCGCCCCTGTGAAGAGACATGGGTTATAAACTATGAAACACACCCTTCTCTCCCTCCACTATATAAGCCCTTGACGAAAATGTAACATTCTGTTCCGGGTACATTAGGGCGACGGTCCAATGTCAGAAGGATTCAGATAATAACTACAGAACGAATCCAACCTCAGCGTGAGCTTTGGTTGCGAATGGTATGAACTTTGAATTCTTATTCACTACAGAAGTGATACCTCCTAGCCGTTGAGTTAGCAGCGGCCGCTGTAAACGTGGGCTAGGAAAGGATGGACGACGTATCCAATCTAACACGCAACGACGATACTACAACGTATGCAATTTACCACCAGTGACATTCTTCCGAGGACAGGAAGATCTCTGTTGGCCAACACGGCCAGCATCTATGACCAACCTACCGAAGCGCAGCTCAGAGTAAATATTTATTGCATTTTCCTATTCCAAATGGGCGGTAATTTAGAATGCATAACATACTGTATTTACGATAGCATAGCTTCTCTCTTTGTTCCTCAGTCTTCCCGCTCTTTCATTCAAGCCCAACCCCCTCTCTTTGTGTAACCAGCCATGATACAGGTTCCGTCCACCAGGACGTTTTCTGTATGACATAATTTGCATTCTGTGTATATGTAATTCTGTGTGATTAGTTAGGTATTTAGTAAATAAATAATTAAACCCAATTTTGTATTGCTGATTCAACTTGTTAGCCAGGGTTCGTGAAGATAACCAAGAATTTACAACTTTCAGATGAGACTGAAATAAGGTGACGATTAATATTGACTGCTATTGATGTAAAATATTACAAGGTCTTTAAGAGTTTATTCGGAAGATAACAGCTCTATAAACTCTCTTTCGTGGTGCCCCGACTTTCTAGTTAATTACAATTACATGATTAGCTTAATCAGGTAATATTAATTACAGAGAAAGGATTTTATAGAATAGCATGTTATATCACTTAATCCGGCATAGCCAAAGACACGACATAATTGGAGCCCCCGTGCGAGGAATCTAAAATAGGATGACACTTTCATTTTGATTCAGCCTATATAAAATTTAAAAGCAGATTATATAATATACCAAGTTTATTATACACATTATGGGAGTTGAAGACAGGAATTATTGGTGCGTGTGTGCTCTGGAGAAATGCCTCCGTGTTGTGCTCTGACGTAGTCAGTGGGTAGCGTAAACTGTACATTTCTGTATGAGGGCTGATAAAGCTATCTGAGAAATAGAGCGTTTGGCCAAACGCAGGGCTGTTTCAGACGCGTGTAGGCTCGGTCATTATTAATTTCTCGAGCGAGGACAAAGAACCAGCCGATTGAAATTCAGGAGATATTAGCTTGACCAGTGATAATTATCTCTCTGTCTCTCTCGCGTTTCCATGTGAGTAGACCACGGTGCATTTCGTTGTTTGCCGCAAGTTCCGGTTAAAACATCGTTAAATAACGCCGAAAAGGGTTTGAACATTATATGTTATCAGTAAAACCTTTCCTTTGCCAAGGGAATCCTATGTTGTGCATTTTTCAGACATAAAGTAGGATTAGCTTGCACGAAATGCTAAGTTAACAAAGGGAAAACAGCCATTTTGTTTTCTTGGGCCACGTTGAAATTCCTCCGCCTTGCGGAACGGAAGTCCCGCCCCGGGTACTTCCTCTTGATTTCAGCGTGTGCCAGAAGGGACCTCTGAAGAAGTCACCAGTGCTTTCCTTCAAGAATAATTATTCAGGTCACACACAAGTCATTACTTATGATATCCGGCATAGCCAAAGGCATGACAATGTGTATATGCTAAGAGAAGGCCTTTTTATAAAACGTTTGAGAGTTCATTCACTCTAGGGTGCTAAACTTCTGTTTTAAGAGGGTAACCTCTGACATAGTTGTTCATAGTTTTTGATATATACTTCCTGAATCTTTTGTAAGTCTTGTAATTTTGTTCTCTGGTATTTCTGTAGGCTGTGTCCTTTTTCTGTATGTGGTTAATTTTTTAATAGGCCTCCTCCCTCCCTCTCTCCCTCTCTCCCTCCCTCCCTCTCCCTCCCTCCCTCCCTCCCTCCCTCCCTCCCTCTCTCCCTCTCTCCCTCCCTTCCCCAGGAGCACATTGGCTGGAGGAACGTCACCCGTCTGCTGGTGTTCTCCACTGATGCTGGCTTCCACTTTGCTGGAGACGGGAAACTGGGAGGGATAGTTCTGCCCAACGATGGGAAATGTCACCTGGAGAACAACATGTACACAATGAGCCACTACTATGTATGTATGGTAATACACTATGTAGTATAATAATGCACTATGTATTATAGTAATGCACTATGCATTATGGTAATACACTATGTAGTATAATAATGCACTATGTAGTATAATAATGCACTATGTATTATAGTAATGCACTATGTATTATAGTAATGCACTATGTAGTATAATAATACACTATGTAGTTTAATAATGCACTATGCATTATATAATGCACTATGTAGTATAATAATGCACTATGTATCATACTAATGCACTATGTAGTATAATAATGCGATATGTAGTATAATGATGCACTCCTACGTATGTATTGTGACGTATGTATTGTGACTTTTCTTTCTAGTCTTCTGTGTGGTCTGTATTTTGAATATGACAATATTTAAAGGGAATGGGCTACTTGCCCTTAGTGATGTCATCAAAGGGCTTACCTGGTACCTGTACTTTCTCATTGTCTCCCTGTAACAGGACTACCCCTCCATCGCTCACCTGGTTCAGAAACTGAGTGACAACAACATCCAGACGATCTTTGCCATCACAGAGGAGTTCCAGCCTGTTTACATGGTCAGTCAGTTGTGTGTGTGTGGCGGTCAATTGTGTGTGTGTGGAGTGTGTGTGTGCGTGCGTGTGTGTGTGCGTGCGTGTGTGTGTGGACGTGTGTGTGGAAAACATTTTCTTCTTTTCAATTTTCTGTGCTTGTCTGTTAGAAGAAGCCCAACTCTTTGAAGAGCAGCATCTGCTCCTTGTTACCAGTAGCATCTCTTTAGAGCTCTGGTTGTTCCCCAAATGGCACCATGTTCCCTAAAAAGTGAACTACTTTTGACGAGAGCCCTATGGGCCCAGGTCAATAGCACTGCACTTTGTGGGGAATAGGTTTCCATTTGGGCAGCAGCCTTTGAATGTTCCCTGCTGCCCTCTAGTGCTTTTCAAGCCAATTAGAAGTCTGTCTGGAGTTCCGTAATGACCTTTTATCATATCCCCATCAGTCCAATGTTTGGACAATATTTGCAATCTGTCAACCTCGGTAGAATGGCGTTCTCATTTAGTTGATTCCACGATGCATCCCAAATGGCACCCTATTCCCGATATTAGTAGTGGACTATGTAGGGATTGAGTGCCATTTAGGACGCAGCCTTGGATCTCTGAATTTAGAACCTCACAACACTGCAAAAAGTTGTAACTTTAGATTGACCTTACCACTATGTGATGCAGACCACAATCATACTACTCCACAATCTAAATGGGTCAGGCAAAACATGACAAAACTGTTTTGCTCTAGACTTTTCTGGTGAGTATTTAGAGATTGACATTCTAGTACATGATTTGTGTTTTCTCTCTCAGGAGTTAAAGAATCTCATTCCTAAATCTGCGGTGGGGACACTCTCTGCCAACTCCAGCAACGTTATCAACCTCATTATTGATGCCTACAATGTAAGTATAGATTGGATTGGTTTAGTTACTGGAGAAGGTGCACTTCTGCACACTAACTAACTTTCATCCTCAAAATAGTTGGCAAAACCATGCTGCTGCTACTGTTAAGTCATCACATCTCTCTTTCTGAACTGATCTTTCTGTGGGAATAGTCAAAAATATGCTCTTCTGCTTTTGTAAAACTGAAGCCTACTGAAAATGTTGTATATGTTGTATATACTGTACAAAGGGCTAATTGTTGTTCTTTATGTGCTAGTCTCTTTCCTCAGAGGTGATTCTGGAGAACAGCAAGCTACCAGAGGGAGTGACCATAATGTACCAGTCACGCTGCAAGAACGGAGTGACTGGTGAGGGAGAGATGGGAAGAAAATGCTCCAATATCTCCATCGGTGACGAGGTGAGAAACCAAAACAACACGCCATTGAATGTTTTCTATTCTAAATATGTTTTTTTTTTCTTCAGCTTTTTGGTACAGTTATTTTAGCTTTCTGATCAAGTAAATATAATGTTTTCCATATCTGTAGGTGTCTGAGTTGTCAAGGTCATTGTTTTTATTACAAAATGTCATCCCTGATCTGTAGGTGTTTTTCATCATAAGCATCACAGCTAAGCAGTGTCCTAAAATGGGCAAACCAGAGACCATCAAGATCAAACCCCTAGGGTTCAATGAGGAGGTGGAGATCACTCTGAACTTCATCTGCGAGTGTGACTGTCACAAACATGGCATTGAGAACAGTGAGATCTGCCACAACGGCAACGGGACATATGAATGTGGAGCCTGCAGGTAAGGCACTTATGTTTCACTAGCAGAAGATTTAAACCCTTATTCTCCTTCCATATTGTAATAATTTCCATGGCATAGAGATACATTATGATATTCGATACTGTATATATAATGTGTTGTAAATCTATTTCTATGGGCCATTAGCATGTGACTGCATGTGAATATTTTTACAATGGCAGTCTTTTATGCAGTCCTCCCTTGTTGTTGTTAATAACATTACATTTCCTTTACTATCTGTCAGGTGCAATGAGGGCCGTATTGGTAGACAGTGTGAGTGCAGCACCAACGAGGTGACCAGCGAAGACCTGGATAAGAGCTGCCGTAAAGACAACGGTACAGACATCTGCAGCAACAACGGAGACTGTGTGTGTGGAACCTGTGAGTGTAAGAAGAGAGAGAACCCAGAGGAACGCTACAGTGGGAAGTTCTGCGAGTGTGACAACTTCAACTGTGACCGCTCCAACAACAAACTCTGTGGAGGTACGTGAGTTCAGTTCATTGGATGATCAATAAAGATTGTGTTTGCTGTGAAATGATGGTCAAGACCTGTGTTACATCTGAAGACAAGTGTAACATCTTCCTCAGAGCACAAACTACCTCTGTGTTTGTGGTGTAATGGGTCATTTCCCAATTAAATTAGAGATCAGTTGATCAAATCAGACATCGCCTTTTACGAAATGAGATTTACCGTGTTCAATTTAGCTTCATTTCATCTCTAATCTAGAATATTATCTACAATATCAAATGATGTTTGAACTTTAGAGGATCATCTTTGACCCTGTGTGTTGTGTTGTGGCAGGACATGGTCACTGTGAGTGTAGGGTGTGTATATGTGATGCCAACTGGACAGGCAGTGCCTGTGACTGTTCTCTGGACACCACGACCTGCCTGGCTTCCAACAAGCAGATCTGTAACGGACTGTTATTTTTTGTGAACCACAATGCAAAATGTATGCTTTGGTCTCAGGTCCTGTCTGTCCATTGTTTAGCTGGAATGGAATGTTCGTATCCAATATATTTCACTGTGATATGTGGTTGTCTCAACTAGCGATCTTAAGATGAATGCACTTACTGTTAGTCACTTTGGATGAGAGTATCTGCTAAATGACTAAAATATCAAATGTACATTTTTTACAGATATATCTCATATTACGTATAGATTTTTTTATGTCACAAATGTATCATTTGTACAGTTTAAAAAAAACATGATTATTTGTTTCTCTGAAATGAAACCATCAAGTGATAGATTTTAAATGTCTGTCATTGATCAACCCTGTGCCATGATTAGATAGTGAAAAAACACACCAATCTCTTTCAGAATATCTTTAAACAATAAAAGCTAACGTTTCTGAAAATGTACATCGGTATGTAGAATTTTTAATTGAACTGCTTTATATGCTGTATTTCCCTCTGGGAATGTTGTGTGTGGATTACACAAAGGTTTGTTGTGATGGTTGAAATGAGTTCTGCTTTTTTAAAAATGTATTATTATTTGAGGGACCGGTTCCTTCTCTCTTTCCTCAGCCTGAGTTTAATGCCTCTTAACCTTTTAAGTAGGCATAAAGAGATGTCTTCCTTTATCTGTCTTAACCTCAATTATTATTGTGACCTTTGTTTACTTTCTTCTGATAATTCCAAGAAAGGGGACCAATGAACAGTCTCGACACAACTGTGATATCTAAAACCAGTAGTGGTGGCAAGGGTACAGCATTGTCCACTACAAACACCTGCATGTGGAGTGGAACCTCAATATCCAGCTCTCTTGCATTCCAGTAGACTAGTGAATATGTCACAAGTTTATCAAGCATCACAATGCGAGACTACCTGCGTGTGTTACTCCATCTGTACAGAGTTACATGTCAATGTCCTGTCTTCCACAGGGAGTGTGTTCAGTGCAGGGCCTTTGGGACGGGGGAGAAGAAGGACACGTGTGAGAGAGACTGTAGCTACTTCAACCTGATCAAGGTGAAGGACAGGGGAAAGCTGCCTCAGCCAGGACAGGCCTTCCCCCTGATGCACTGTAAGGAGAGGGATGCCAACGACTGCTGGTTCTACTACACCTACGCTGTCAACAACAAGACAGAGAAGGAGGTCCATGTGGTGGAAACACTAGGTGAGAGCATATTACATACAGCCTACTATATCATTGTAACTGAGGATATTACAGTGAAAAAGGAGGTTATTTGTTTGTCGATGGAGTCATTTTGTGATTAGAGCCAGGCATTTTTGACCTGACTAGGAAAAATTCTTGGCTCTAATGGCACTAGGACCTAGTACTCCGGCCTGAAGTTCTTCCTGGTCAGCTTACAGGGTCAGGTAGAGTTCCTGGGCCTATATATAATGCAAATCAGGAAGGACTTTATTGTAAATCAGCATTTGCTCTTACAGTAACTGACTTGCCTGGTTAAATAAATAAATACAAGTTGGTATAACTGAATGTTCCTGACTGTGTGTTTCCTGCCTGTGTTCCAGACTGCCCTGCGGGCCCTGACATCATCCCAACTGTGGGGTGGCGGGGTGGCGGGCATCGTGCTGATAGGCCTGGCTTTGCTTCTCATCTGGAAGCTGCTGATGATCATCCACGACAGGAGAGAGTTCGCCAAGTTTGAGAAGGAGAAGATGAATGCTAAATGGGACACGGTAAGAGAGTGGAGATGGTAGATACAGGATGCAGGAAGCCATCTTGGAGAACTGTTTGCTCTGGCCCATAATGGGGATGATGATGATGATGATGATGCTGATGTACTTTTGCAGGTCTTAGTTTGTATTCTCCCTGACTGTAATTTCAGTAGGTTGATTGAGATGTGGAAAACTGGTGTTATAGATATGGCCACTGTGTGAATTTCTTACGCAGAGAACAGACTCCTGAAGGAATACAGAATTGGAAATGTTTTACTCCCTCTCAACCTTTGATGATAGTTGCTTTTGACGATGACTTCATAAGATGTCACACACATTTTTCCACAGTCCTACCCAACAGTTTGTTTAAAATGTTCTTAAAACCCTGTAGTTTTAAGTAATCTCTGTGCAAAATACGGCTATGAAAAAAGGAAGCCTTTTTGGAATGCAAAGGTCTGGACACACATCTGTCTTTTCATGGGAGTGGCTACAGCAGCTTAGTTTGTTCTGTGTTATACTTCAACCTAGTGGCATGTTATCTACACTGCAGGAGAGGTTAAATTCCAGACAGCGGGCAGGGTTTGAAATCCTTAATGATTCAGCTCATCCTGATTACTCCCAGTCAGACCAGCCACATGTGATAGCCTCTCTGGTCTGGTGACATGGGCAGGGCACTGAGGCTTCTGGACCGTCTCATTATGGTACATGGAGAAGACACCAGACCTAAATGACTGTATGAGAGAGCAGACTGACCTGACTTGTTACATATTAAAGGGGAATATAACCAGCACTGTAAGATGATTTTCAAAGGGAGATGATCAACCTCTGAGTCTTGGATCCTGATGTAGAAATACCCCTTTTTCAGGGGATTCATTTTTTCACTTCTTTGTCATATCATTGTTTCATTCCTTCTCATTTGTCTTCACCCATGCTTTTCATTTCATTCTCTGTTTCCTGTTCTTAATTTTCTGTCCCACTCTCTCAACCCATAGCAAGAGAATCCCATTTACAAGAGCCCTATTAATAAGTTCCAGAATCCGAACTATGGACATAAAGCTGTGGTTCTATAAGTTTGTATTTACTTTCCCTCTCCTCTGTTTTCCTGCATGGGTTTCCTGTTTGTTTGTTTGTTTATATGTTTGTGTTTGTCATCATACTGTAAACTGTCACTTTTTCATCCATCTCAATATTTCTGGCATTCATTTGGTCTCTTTGGGCCAAATAAGACAGTTGATGAAACTGTGCAGAAAGATCCATATGAGTGGATATTAAAACCCACAATAATATTTATTGTTTTGTTGGTCAACACAAGCTGTCCCATCTGTTAGTAGTTTAAATGGAGGTAAGTATTAACATGTGGTTACATGTAGGCCCAGTACACTTCAGTTTAAGTCTAATATTTATATTATATTTAATGCTACAGTATGATGGAAATGGCATGTTGTGACTGTGACGTTTGTTGATATTTCTTCTAAAAGTGTTCCCTGGATGACAACATAAATGCTCACTCACAATGACAGCAGCGTATCCAGGTGATAGCACGATCAGTTGGAAAGATCTGTCCAAAGAATGCTTCATAATCGTTTGATATTCTAAATGGATGGCTTGGATTTTGCTGTGGTGTTTTTTCCTAATAAATTTGTTGCAGCTGTTGTCAAACGACTGACATGTTGTGACATATATATTATGACTGACTGTACATTACAATTCTAACGTTTTCTCCTTGTTTCTCTTGTGCCTTCCAGGGCGAAAACCATATCTACAAACAGTAGCGACCCATCCCTGAGGGCAGGCAAAGCTCTACCTGCTTGCCTGTTTTGCATGTTATTTTGGCATTAATACATGTCACATATCAGTTTGCAAACAATGTACAAAAAATTGTCATTGAGTTTATAAAGCTGCATACAAACATCATCTATTTTCTCGTTTCTTAAGTAAGGCAGCTCCAAAATGTTGGTGCTTTCTGTGGTGGTACGGCAGGCAGTGGAAAATACGGAACATAGGGGTTGGTAATGTTCTCTAGTTGTGCAGTGATTGTCTCAGTGTTCTGTCACTCATGGGGACATTACGTCACCTCAAAATCTACGGGTAGAGCTCAAAAATTCAAGCCCCTTGGGTGCTGTCATAGAGTTACATTAGAAGTGCCCATCCATGAAGGCTAAAGGTCATTGGCCACAGATAAAATGACTTAAAATCATGTTACATCTACAGTAGCTTTGATTAGACAGATCATGTCAACATCATACTTTCTAAATCTTAGCTAGCAAGCTAGCAGTCATCATCATGAATCAAGTCGACAATCTACTGGCAAATCCTTTTCAATCCTTGTCATATGAAGAGAAATAATAAAGAGAAATTAGAGATAAAACGTATCAGTTCTCATTGGCTATTGGACATAAACATTACACAACAAGTTGGAAATTGCACATTCAACAATGAGTGGTTTGGAGGGAATCAGTGGCTAACTGCAAGCATTGCAAAGCAATGACTAGCCTGCTATTCAGTGGAGTGGGTGTGTGGTCCAAGTCTGGGTTTAAGGGTCTCTTGTCCAAGCTTAAAGGATAAACATTCAACATTGGCATAATTGTCAATCATAGAAAACCATTAGTTGATTCTAAACTTGTCATCAGATAACATATAATGCATGAAGAAGTACTAAGAACTTTTACAATGATGTTTTAAAAGTGATCATTGCACTATTGTGTTTCATGTTGATCAATGTAAAAAATTGTGAACTTTGTTCTGAAGACATACTGATACAAGTTCGCTTTTGAAATCACAGGGCTGGGTGTTATAGCGATCTGGTGCCTGATGGCACAGTCAATGACATGGCACCCAACCATTGGTTGATGCATGCAATGTCTGAGCAGGGAAACAGGACCAAAGTTAACCCGGTAACTCGGTTGAACCGGAACACAGACAAATAAGGTCATCCAATTACAGAGCTGCAGCAGCCAATCAGAACAGTGGAAGAATTTCATTCAAAATCAAGCGGGAAGCCAAAGACATGTGTAGACAATTCAAACTCTCAAATCCAATGTAGGTTGGCTAGGGTACAGCACTTACCTTGGTCGTGTTCCTCTGCCCAGACATTGCTGATGCAGGTCAGATCTTACAACGCCTGGATAGGTATTTTACATATCAGCTAACATCATTATGTTATAGCAATGTTGTGCCAGACTGCACAGTCGATGACGTGGCACACAACCATTGGTTGCGCAACCTTTATCTGTTGAAAGGTTCTTCAGTGTGTGTCCATCGGCGATCAACCTTTTTGCCTTGTCTTGCAGTCAGCAAAAAGAAGGCGTAATAAAATAAATATTGAAACTATGTTTCCAAAACATGAGTCACGAATATTCGAGAAGGGTGCAATTGCAGCCTGCATTCCGGGGCATTCCTGCATCTGCAGGAACCCCTCTTTATACTTCTATTGGTCTAGGACTCCCGTTCACAGGTGGGAGGCAGGGGCGCTCCAGTACAGTAGGTGGCGGTAATGCACCTTATCGTTGGATGCCAACTGGCGATAAACCCCACAGAAGAAGAGGCGGAGGTTGACACGGTAGCTAGCTAGCTAGGACAACGGTATACAAAGGAATCTCAATTACATACTATTCGCATCCTCTCTCCTCTGTCCTCGCCTCCTCAAAATCCATTGGAGGAGAAGGTCAGAGGGGAGGGACCTCTGGCTTTCTCATCCAATGGGAAAGGAGTATGTAATTGAGAGTCTCCCAGTGTCCTTCACCCCCACCTGTCAGGCACAGTTTTTCTGAAGTTCTGGTACCTACAGCGAAGGTTCGGCAGGCGTAATAGCGAAGGAAGCTGGCCTACTGACAGTGAGTCACGTGGCCGTATAAAGCAGGCATCGAGGCATTTAGTTACTGTTCGATTGAACGTTAGAATGTGCAAAACAAGTGACCTTAGCGACTTTGAGCACGTTATAATCGTTGGTGCCAGGCACGCCGGATCCAGTATCTCAGAAACGTCCGCCCTCCTGAGCTTTTCACGCGTGACAGTGACTAGGGTTTACTGAGAATGGCGCGACAACCAAAAAACATCCAGTAGGCAGCAGTCCTGTTTGCGACAACAGCTTGTTGATGAGAGGTCGCAGGAGAATGGCAAGAATCGTGCAAGCTAACAGGCGGGCCACAAACTGCACAGTACGTCATCTCGGAACTCAGAACTTGTCAATCTTTGTCACATATGGGCTATTGCAGCAGACGACCACACCGGGTTCCAATCCAATCAGCTAAAAACAAGAAGAAGCGGCTCCAGCAGGCACACGATCACCAAAACGGGACAATTGAAGAGTGGAAAAATATTGCCTGGAACAATACAGCAAGTTTAGTTTACTTGCGTGGCCTGCACAGTCCCCAGACTTCAACCCAATAGAGGATCTTAGGGATGAGATGGAATGGGCTGTTCGCAGCATGAATGTACCTCCGTCCAATCGGCAGTAACTGCATGATGCCATCGCGTCGGCATGGACCAACATCCCTGTGGAACATTTCCAACACCTTGTAGAATCCCCCTAAGAATTTAGACTGTTCTGAAGGCAAAGGGGGGTCCAATCCGGTACTATACTGAACAAAAATATAAACGCAACATGCAACAATTTCAAAGATTTTGCTGAGTTACAATCCGTCGCCCCCACCTGTCAGGCACTGTTTTCCTGAAGTTCTGTTACTGGTGGCGAGAGCAGGTGTTCGGCAGGTGTAATAGGGAAGGAAGCTGCTTTATACGTGGCCGTATAAAGCAGGCATCGAGGCATTTAGTTACTGTTTGATTGAACATTAGAATGTGCAAAACGAGTGACCTAAGCACTCGCCCTCCTGAGCTTTTCATTCATGACAGTGTCTAGTGTTTATTAAAATGGTGTGACAACCAAAAAACATCCAGGCTGTTCTGGAGGCAAAGGAGGGTCCGATCCGGTACTATATAAACGCAGCATGCAACAATTTCAAAGATTTTGCTGAGTTACAGTTCATATAAGGGAATCAGTCAATTTAAATAAATAAATTCTACCCTAATCTATGGATTTCCCATGACTGGCCATGGGCGCAGCCATCGGTGGGCCTAGGAGGGCATAGGCCCACCCACTTTGTAGCCAGGCCGACCCACTGGGGAGCCAGACCCAGCCAATCAGAATGAGTTTTTCCCCACAAAAGGGCTTTACTACAGACAGAAATACTCATTACAGACAGAAATACCCCCCCCACCCCCCCCCCCCCCCCCACCCCCGAGAGACGCGATAGTCCATCGTCCCATTGTGACATAGGTACCAGCTCTTAGACCACCATCTTTGGGGGACGCACAGCCCGAACACCCACCTCCCCCCAATTAGCCTACCAACCAACAAATCTACCAGTACACATCTATTCATTTGAATGTGTTGACAGTTGGAGAAATTAAATGAGCTGCGCTGACAATTTGAAAGTATGAATGCCAACGGTCCAATATTCCAGAAGACTGCTGTGCGTACACACCTTTGTTACTCTGGTAGACCCTTAAGGCTGATCCAGACTGCCAAAAACAACAAGTACGTCACTGTGGGGGCTTGAGTCTGGCTACTGAATTTCTTTCTGTATATGTTTCTCATGATTTCCATGTGATTGTGACCTGGGTCAATTGTGACCATTGTCAATTGCCTTTGTAGTCGCTTGTCTTCAAATCCAGACAAGATGGCAGGTATTCATTTGTGTTTTTACTATGCAAAAAGTAGGATTAAAGAATAGACCAACTAAATCAGGACTTTTCAAAAGCAACAATAACTTGGCATATGTTGCTGTTCTCATGTGCAATGTCTAAAAGGGCCACAAGGAGACTCAAGGGAGTAGAAACATGTAAGCTTAGAGGAAAAACTAATAAACAACTATATCATTACATTTTTTGCCTTTGACTCATTCGCTATGACACAATGCTGAATTGCAGCTCATAATAATCGTCCTCGCAGTGGCAGACCACGTGTGACAACACCTGCACAGGATCGGTACATCCGAACATCACATCTGCGGGACAGGTACAGGATGGCAACAACAACTGCCCGAGTTACACCAAGAACGCACAATCCCTCCATCAGTGCTCAGACTGTCCGCAATAGGCTGAGAGGGGCTGGACTGAGGGCTTGTAGGCCTGTTGTAAGGCAGGTCCTCACCAGACAACACCGGCAACATGGTGGCCTATGGGCACAAACCCACCGTGCTCTTCACTGACGAGTCACGGTTTTGCCTAACCAGGGGTGATGGTCGGATTCGCGTTTATCGTCGAAGGAATGGTCTGGGGCGGTGTGTCACAGCATCATCAGACTGAGCTTGTTGTCATTGCAGGCAATCTCAACTCTGTGCTTTACAGGGAAGACATCCTCCTCCCTCATGTGGTACCCTTCCTGCAGGCTCATCCTTACATGACCCTCCAGCATGACAATGCCACCAGTCATACTGCTCGTTCTGTGCTTGATTTCCTGCGAGACAGGAATGTCAGTGTTCTGCCATGGCCAGCGAAGAGCCCGGATCTCAATCCCATCTGGGACCTGTTGGATCGGAGGGTGAGGGCCATTCCCCCCAGAAATGTTGGGAACTTGCAGTTGCCTTGGTGGAAGAGTGGGGTAACATCTCACTGCAAGAACTGGCAAATCTGGTGCAGTCCATGAGGAGGAGATGCACTGCAGTACTTGATGCAGCTGGTGGCCACACCAGATACTGACTGTTACTTTTGACCCCCCCCCCCCCTTTGTTCAGGGACACATTATTCCATTTCTATTAGTCACATGTCTGTGGAACTTGTTCAGTTTATGTCTCAGTTGTTGAATCTTGTTCTAATCATACAAATATTTACACATGTTAAGTTTGCTGAAAATAAACGCAGTTGACAGTGAGAGGACATTTCTTTTGCTGAGTTTATAAGAAGGAAATGAGAGCCAGAATCTTCATGTCTGCATACCATATAGCTTCAGGCATAGATTGTTTCCCAGCTCAATCCTTGGCCTGCAAACTTGGCCACGGGTACTAAACACCTGGCAGTTCTTATGGGTGTGCTTGCTTGGCTTTAGCTGATAACAGATACTGCCTGGGGTTCATTTTCTATCTATTTCTCCTGTATTTCGTTTGGAAGAAAGTTCCACAAGGCCTACTGTTTAGATATATAAATACAATCAAGACCTAATAATGTTCTTGATGAAAGGAAATCTGATGACAGACACTTGATGACAAAACATACACAATAAAATCCATCCCCTTGTAGTTTTATAAAGTTGTATAAATAGTTGTATAAATGATTCTCTAATGTGACAAAAATTCTGTGCAAGAAAACATTTCCACAGTTGTGAATTATTATCATAGTTATTCAAGAGCCAGGAAGGATAGGTCAACATCTGGAATTGGGAGTGGGCAATATGTACTGTAGAGTAGTTGCATGATTGGGCCAGGGACATACAATATGGCAGTGATTAAGGAACTGTAATGACCCTGATGAGAGTGCTGAATGAAAATAAAGACGAAGAACAAAGTTCCTCTGGAAATAGATCCCAGGGATTAACCTCTATGGGATCAGTCTAAAACTTTGCACATACACTACTTCCATCTAGTTGCCAAAATCTAAATTACGCCTATGCTGGAATAATACATTATGGCCTTTCTCTTGCATTTCAAAGATGAAGGTACAATTATATATTTTTTTTAACCTGTTGGGGATACAATCCCGTTAACGGGATTGGTTGGACAACAACCAGTGAGATAACACTGCGCGAAATTCAACAACAAAAAAAATCTCAAAATTAAAATTCAAGTATTAAACGGCATTTTAAAGATACTATACTCGTTAATCCAATCACATTGTCCGATTTCAAAAAGGCTTTATGGTGAAAGCAAAACATTAGATTATTTTAGCATAGCACCTCAGCAAATAAAAAAAAGAAGCACGATAGCCATCACAAAATCAGATATACAGCTAAACTTAAGCACTAACCTTTGACAGTCTTCATCAGATGACACTCCTAGGGCATCATGTTAGACAATACATGCATTTTTTGTTCGATCAAGTTTATATTTATATCCAAAAACCCAATTTTTACATTGGCGCGTTAAGTTCAGAAAATGATCTCCTCCGATAACTTCCGGTGAATAGGCACATTTAATTTACAGAAGAACTCATAACGTTGAAAAAAAATTACAACAATTATTTATAGAATTAGAGATAATCTATTCCTTTATGCAGCCACTTTGTCAGATTTCAAAATAACTGTACAGAAAAAGCACATTGTTCAATATTCTGGGTACAGAACTTAGCCTTCAATGCTAAGCTATACAGTTAGCCTACAACCCCGACGTCAACAAATCTCTAAAAATATGTTCGAAATATTTACTTACCTTTGCTGATCTTCGGCGGAATGCACTCGGATGGGCACCCACTTCCACAAGAAATGTTCATTTGTTCTGCAAAGCCCATAATTTATTTCCAAATACGTCCATTTTGTTGACCCATCCAGAACACTTTACAATGCCATGTGGCGTGGACGCAAATCCGTAGACGAAATGGCCAAATGTTCCATTACCGTTTGTAGAAACACATTGTTTACAATCAATCCTTTAGGGTATTTTTTAAAGTAAAATTGCGATAATTTTACAACCGGGCAATAGGTATTCGTCATACAAGAAAAATAAAACAACAGCTAAGTCACGTGGATGCGCGTCATAAGACACCTGTTCTCAGACTGGCCAGGGATTGAACGAGCCAGAATTTTCTGCCCGGTTACAGATGACGGATGAAAGCAGTTCCTAAAGATTGTTGACAGCCAATGGAAGAGTTAGGAGGTGCAACGTAAATCCTATGTCATTGTAGTTTTTCAAGGGATTCAAAAGAAAACTACATTTCGAATTTCTCCCACTTCCTGACTCAATTTTTCTCATGTTTTTTGCTGGCCATATGAGTTCTGTTATACTCACAGACACCATTCAAACAGTTTTAGAAACTTCAGAGTGTTTTCTATCCAAATCTACTAATAATATGCATATTCTGTTTTCTGGGCCAGAGTAGTAACCTGTTTAAATTGGGTACGTTTTTCATCAGGCCGTGAAAATACTGCCCCCTAGCCCCAACAGTGTTTTTTTCTTTGTATTATCTTTTACCCAATGTAATGTGTTATATTCTGCTACATTCATTTCACATTTCCACAAACTTCAAAGTGTTTACTTTCAAATGGTATTAAGAATATGCATATCCTTGCTTCAGGTCCTGAGCAACAGGCAGTGAAATTTGGGTATGTCATTTTCGGGGAACATTGAAAAAAGGGTCAGATAAGAGGTTTTAAACAGGAACAGTCAAGCTACCAGGACTGATGTTTTGATTGTTTGCAGGGGCGGACTTAGTGATTTGGAGGCTCCAGTCAGAGGCCAGTCTGATGCCCCCCCCCCACCCCCCCACCCCATCCCTCCTATTGCTGCTCATACAATATATGGGTTCCCAAACAATATATGGGTTTTATAGTGAAGACATGTACAATGTATTACCTTTTAATGTGTCATGAACACAACCAGTCATTATGTTTTCATCTGACTGTCAAACAAATCCCTTCAAGAAGTAGGTTCCCTTTGCAAGTTCATCCAAATAATTCCAGCATCCGAACAGTGCACTGTGCACCCGTCAACTTTCCTTCAATTCACAAGTGGCTGAAACTGTCTTACTGGAGAAAGCATACGAGCGAGCGAAACAGCGTCTTTCTGTCTTACTAGGACTATATGTAACCCATGTATATTTACATTTTAGTCATTTAACAGACACTCTTATCTAGAGCAACTTACAGTTAGTGATTTGCCATACTCTCTTTGGCCAGACAGCATCCAATACATGGGTGACCCATACATATCTCTTACCTTAACGACGATGGCAGTATTATCAGCAGCAATGGTCTTTTTACTAGAGAAATGCGTATCGCATCCCCTTAGAGTCTAAGGGCCCGGGGCTGGGTTTCTACTAAGCTAACATACAGTGAGGGAAAAAAGTATTTGATCCCCTGCTGATTTTGTACGTTTGCCCACTGACAAAGAAATTATCAGTCTATAATTTTAATGTTAGGTTTATTTGAACAGTGAGAGACAGAATAACAACAACAAAAAATCCAGAAAAACGCATGTCAAAAATCTTATAAAATTATTTGCATTTTAATGAGGGAAATAAGTATTTTACCCCTCTGCAAAACATGACTTAGTACTTGGTGGCAAAACCCTTGTTGGCAATCACAGAGGTCAGACGTTTCTTGTAGTTGGCCACCAGGTTTGCACACATCTCAGGAGGGATTTTGTCCCACTCCTCTTTGCAGATCTTCTCCAAGTCATTAAGGTTTCGAGGCTGACGTTTGGCAACTCGAACCTTCAATTCCCTCCACAGATTTTCTATGGGATTAAGGTCTGGAGACTGGCTAGGCCACTCCAGGACCTTAATGTGCTTCTTCTTGAGCCACTCCTTTGTTGCCTTGGCCGTGTGTTTTGGGTCATTGTCATGCTGGAATACCCATCCACGACCCAAGATTTGACGGTACATGGCCCAGTCCATCGTCCCTTTGATGCGGTGAAGTTGTCCTGTCCCCTTAGCAGAAAAACACCCCCAAAGCATAATGTTTCCACCTCCATGTTTGACGGTGGGGATGGTGTTCTTGGGGTCATAGGCAGCATTCCTCCTCCTCCAAACACGGCGAGTTGAGTTGATGCCTAAGAGCTCCATTTTGGTCTCATCTGACCACAACACTTTCACCCAGTTGTCCTCTGAATCATTCTGATGTTCATTGGCAAACTTCAGACGGGCATGTATATGTGCTTTCTTGAGCAGGGGGATTCAGTCATTCACTGCGTAGTGTGTTACCAATTGTTTTCTTGGTGACTATGGTCCTAGCTGACTTGAGATCATTGACAAGATCCTCCCGTGTAGTTCTGGGCTGATTCCCCACCGTTCTCATGATCATTGCAACTCCACGAGGTGAGATCTTGCATGGAGCCCCAGGCCGAGGGAGATTGACAGTTCTTTTGTGTTTCTTCTATTTGCGAATAATCGCACCAACTGTTGTCACCTTCTCACCAAACTGCTTGGCGATGGTCTTGAAGCCCATTCCAGCCTTGTGTAGGTCTACAATCTTGTCCCTGACATCCTTGGAGAGCTCTTTGGTCTTGGCCATGGTGGAGAGTTTGGAATCTGATTGATTGATTGCTTCTGTGGACAGGTGTCTTTTATACAGGTAACAAGCTGAGATGTGGAGCACCTCCTTTAAGAGTCTGCTCCTAATATCAGCTCGTTACCTGTATAAAAGACACCTGGGAGCCAGAAATCTTTCTGCTTGAGAGGGGGTCAAATACTTATTTCCCTCATTAAAATGCAAATCAATTTATAACATTTTTGACATGCGTTTTTCTGGATTTCTTTGTTGTTAGTCTGTCTCTCACTGTTCAAATAAACCTACCATTAAAATTAAGGACTGATCATTTCTTTGTCAGTGTGCAAACGTACAAAATCAGCAGGGGATCAAATACTTTTTTTCCCTCACTGTATGGAATAGTTTTAAGATGGTCATTTGAAGAATCATTTAGCTATTTCATTTTGAACTCCTGTAGGTATATGAATAAATATATATATAAAAAACTATTTGATAAAACATTGATTTTGGCCTTACTGGTATTAGCCCATAGAAATGCATTGAATAACAGATTAATACATGGAAAACCAGAAATGTGTCAGAAATCAAATCAAAAGGAATTATGTTTTGAAGTGTCTGTCCTATATCTGAGAGATATAAGAAATATCTGGAAAATAAAATAAAAAATTCAGTGGAATTACCTGTATACCTTTTACGTGGGAATGCCCGGTACCGGATACCTTCAGACTAGCGGTAACCCGGTATATGTACACACAGCACAAATATACACACAGTGCAAATCTTTTTAAAGGTGACCAGGGTTACGCAATAAAGTCAGGGACTTATTTCTATTGTGGTCCCTCAAACGGAGAACACCATCATGTTCCTGAGAGTTTCACCTTTCCATAGAGTAGAGAAGACCAATTTTCGGAATGTCACCCTGTCTGACAAGCCGGTTGTCACTAGTTACCACAGCCACAAAATATATTGACTTTGGCCATATTGTAAAAATGTATTCTCAAGCAGAGAATATATATATATATATTTTCTTTTTTCTTCCCCCAGCTCAGGAGGCTCCTTGATGATGTGAGGCCTGAGGCAGGCACTTTTGCCTAATGGTAAATCCGCCAGTGGTTGTTTGACTGGGAAGTTTACCAATGTCTTCCATCCTGAAGAATAAATATTTTCTTAATAAAGAAAAATAAATGAAATACAAGAAATATGGTTGAATACAAAATAACTTTCTTGCTTGCATTTTATTGTGGTCAAATCCAACCAAAACACATTTGATAAGGAGCAAGGTGACCAGTCAAAGTAATTTTTTCTAACATAAACAAATGAAAGTGGTGATTGAACAGTGAAAAGAGGCTGGACTGGGTTCAAACCCAAAACCATGCAGAACAGCAGTAAAATAACAGGTAGCCTATTAAGTTGTTGTGTGAGAGTAAGTAGTCCAAATATGAGAAAGAATGAATCGCCCTTTGATTCTTTATGCAATGAGGTTTTCTGTAAAGCACAAACAGTGTCTTTGTGTCCCATTCAGACCTGGGCAACTTCAATGGAGCCTGTGTGGGTACACCCTAACCAGACTCTAACATCCACATGGAAACTGTTGTCCACTCAGCAATATGTATTATAGTAGTACTAGATGTCAGCAATTCTCCCAAGAACCTCTTGCAAAGTAATTTTAAAAAGCATATAATGTCCATTAAAAAGAGGGTAACCAATAAGGGATATAGACTGAACATGATCCTAAAAGGAAACACATCACAAACCCATCCATACATGACAAATGTATCTGATAAGAAGAGCTATTCCAGTGTTAGCTTTGGTAGAACTTTCATTATTCTCGTTCATGTCATAATGTTCACTGTAATAGAATATGGGCGTATCTTAAACTCATGACGTCATATGGAATTTCCTGTGGAGGCGGAGCTTAGCTTCAGAGGAGAGTACTGCGGACTAATTTTGAAAATAAAAATAAATTCACGCGGCCTGGGGAATATGCTAAATATATATATTATATTTTATATATATATTACATACGCCAACACTTTTTTACAACTAAATAGTAGACTGCATTTTTCCCTTTCGCAATGAAGTAACTAAGTAAGGAGTGACCCGCGGGGGAGTGAATTGACCGTGACTTTTCGCAGAGAAAGCTGTTACCAACAAAGCAATTGCTGCTGTGTCTACGGTGTGTAGCGGATCACGACGGGGATTTTTAAGAGCATACATTTACGTATGTTGCCTCGGAAATAAGTCACGCCGATAAGGTAAATATTTATATTTTGATAATTGTATGAATCCTGTTTTTCATCCGTTCTTGATTACTCTCCAATAAGTCTATGAATTTTCCACATGAGTGAAGGACTTTTATGATGGATATTCTTAAGGACAGTTCGACATTTACTGGGGGGGTGGCGGTGTCAAAAAAACACCCCTGTCTAGAGGTCTTAATGGATCCACCTGTACCCGGATACCCGGGACATGAGCGGGTCCGGATCCAGAATTATAAATATTGTCACAGGTCTGGATCGGATCTGATATGATTGTCATGGGTCTTAATTCCCTAAAGAGGGTGAATCCTCACTGCAGAAACAATAAACAGCGGGGAGAGTGTGTCAATCTGGCCCACAGTGATATTTACAGTGCCTAAAATTAATTTGCATGCCATCTAATCATTTGGCCAGGTAAAAATGTACATTGGAGATTAAAAAAAAATTCATGGTTCTATGTAGATTTTTAAGCATTTGAACAAAGAGGTGTTTGGGATCCAAATGAGCCAGGTCTTCTACGCGAACGAAGCCAAATGTTTTGGATCACTGAAAAGACTCAGAACGCCCATTGCTAAGAGAGAGAAAGAAATTGTATCATTTAGGCTACTGCTCTTGCTTTTCAGGAAGTGGCGCATGTACAGTTGAAGTCGGAAGTTTACATACACCTTAGCCAAATACATTTACACTCAGTTTTTCACAATTCCTGACATTCAATCCGAGTAAAAATTCCCTGTTTTAGGTCAGTTAGGATCACCACTTTATTTTAAGAATGTGAAATGTCAGAATAATAGTAGAGAGAATGATTTATTTCAGCTTTTATTTCTTTCATCACATTCCCAGTGGGTCAGAAGTTTACATACACTCAATTAGTATTTGGTAGCATTGCCTTTAAATTATTTAACTTGGGTCAAACATTTCGGTAGCCTTCCACAAGCCTCCCACAATCAGTTGGGTGAATTTTGGCCCATCCCTCCTGACAGAGCTGGTGTAACTGAGTCGGGTTTGTAGGCCTCCTTTCTCGCACACACCTTTCCATTTCTGCCGACAAATTCTCTATAGGATTGAGGTCAGGGCTTTGTGATGGCCACTCCAATACCTTGATTTTGTTGTCCTTAAGCCATTTTGCCACAACTTTGGAAGTATGCTTGGGGTCATTGTCCATTTGGAAGACCCATTTGCGACCAAGCTTTAACCTCCTGACTGATGTCTTGAGATGTTCCTTCAATATATCTACATCATTTTCCTCCTCATGATGCCATCTATTTTGTGAAGTGCACCAGTCCTTCCTGCAGCAAAGCACCCCCACAACATGTTGCTACCACCCCCGTGCTTCACGATTGGGATGGTGTTCTTCGGCTTGCAAGTCTCCCCTTTTTTCCTCCAAACATAACGATGGTCATTATGGCCAAACAGTTCTATTTTTGTTTCATCAGACCAGAGGACATTTCTCCAAAAAGTACGATCTTTGTCCCAATGTGGTGTTGCAAACCATAGTCTGGCTTTTTTATGGCAGTTTTGGAGCACTGGCTTCTTCCTTGCTGAGTGGCCTTTCAGGTTATGTCAATATAGGACTCGTTTTACTGTGGATATAGATACTTTTGTACCTGTTTCCTCCAGCATCTTCACAAGGTCCTTTACTGTTGTTCTGGGATTGATTTGCACTTTTCGCACCAAAGTACGTTCATCTCTAGGAGACACAACGCTTCTCCTTCCTGAGGGGTATGACGGCTGCGTTGTCCCATGGTGCTTATACTTGCGTACTATTGTTTGTACAGATGAACGTGGTACTTTCAGGCGTTTGGAAATTGCTCCCAAAGATGAACCAGACTTGTGGAGGTCAACAATCTTTTTTTCTGAGGTCTTGACTGATTTCTTTTAATTTTCCCATAATGTCAAGCAAAGAGGCACTGAGTTTGAAGGTAGGCATTGAAATACATCCACAGGTACACCTCCAACTGACTCAAATGATGTCAATTAGCCTATCAGAAGCTTCTAAAGCCATGACATAATTTTCTGGAATTTTCCAGCCTGTTTAAAGGCACAGTCAACTTAGTGTATGTAAACTTCTGACCCACTGGAATTGTGATACAGTGAATTATAAGTGAAATAATCTGTCCGTAAACAATTGTTGAAAATTGCTTGTGTCATGCACAAAGTAGATGTCCTAACCGACTTTCCAAAACTATAGTTTGTTAATAAGAAATGTGTGGAGTGGTTAAAAAACAAGTTTTAATGACTCCAACCTAAGTGTATGTAAACTTCCGACTTCAACTGTAGCTTGTTGTTGGCCAGTCATAAGTCATCAGAGTGGCAGTAGGCTACATCTGTGTGTGGCAAAAGATAGGAGATATCTAATCAATGGAAGATGGAATTAAAATGATATAATTAAAAGTTAAAGGAGCAGCATAGGTTACAACGAACAAGAGCCAACAGGTAGGCTTCTACTTAATATTCTGAATGGAGTTGTTGTTTGTAAATGTGTACCACGAGAAAGCGCATGAGGCCTCAATTAGCCTAGCTAGCTAGCTTAACTAGCTTCTCTCAGTTTGATGCAGTCAAGACAGGTACTACGTAATCATATTGGATGATACATAACCTAGCTATGGCAGCTATTATTCTACTATAGTGCGAGTCGGCTTGGTTGTTTGCTGTCTCTCCCTCCCTTCTCCATGTCACTTACTCACAGTAGTAGCTGAAAACACAATATTTTTGGTTATGGGAAATATATTTCTCAGCGGTTTAGATGGTACAATGTTTCTCTACACCAGTGGTTCCCAAACTTGTTATAGTCCCGTACCCCTTCAAACATTCAACCTCCAGCTGCATACCCCCTCTAGCACCAGGGTCAGCGCACTCTCAAATGTTGTTTTTTGCCATCATTGTAAGCCTGCCACACACACACACTATACGATACATTTATTAAACATAAGAATGAGTGTGAGTTTTTGTCACAACTCGGCTCATGGGAAGTGACAAAGAGCTCTTATAGGACCAGGGCACAAATAATAATATAATAATAATCAATATGTTTGCTCTTTATTTAACCATCTTACATATAAAACCTTATTTGTTCATCGAAAATTGTGAATATCTCACCACAGGTTAATGAGAAGGGTGTGCTTGAAAGGATGCTCATAACTCTGCAATGTTGGGTTGTATTGGAGACTCTCAGTCTTAAATCATTTTCCACACACAGTCTGTACCTGTATTTAGTTTTCATGCTAGTGGGGGCCGAGAATCCACTCTCACATAGGTAAGTGTTTGCAAAGGGCATCCGTGTCTTAAAGCAAGGCCCCTGAACTCTTGTGTATTTTCTGCACTATGCAATGATATGGGCAGCGACCATGTAAAGATTTTACAACATACAGAACTGAGCTGGTTATCAAGGGGCAAAGTACTGACACATTTTTTTAATTGAGAGACGAGCTTAAAGTTTTTCACTTGTCTGACCGCTTGCATGATGACGAGTTTCTCACACGACTGGCCTATCTGGGTGATGTTTTTTCTCGCCTGAATCTGAATCTAGGATTACAGGGACTCTCCACAACTATATTCAATGTGTGGGACAAAATTGAGGCTATGATTTTCTCTGTCTGCATTAACAAGGACAACACACGGGTTTGATTTTTTTGTGTGCAAATGAACTCAAGCTTACGGACAATGTCAAATGTGATATAGCGAAGCAATTACACAGGTACTTTCCTAAAATGGATGACACAAACAACTGCATTCGTTATCCCTTTCATGCCCTGCCTCCAGTCCACTTACCGATATCTGAACAAGAGAGCCTCATCGAAGTTGCAACAAGCGGTTCTGTGAAAATAGAATTTAATCAGAAGCCACTGCCAGATTTCTGGATTGGGCTGCGCTCGGAGTATCCTGCCTTGGCAAATCATGCTGTTAACCTCTATGGGCTAAGCGTCCCACCTACTCAACAGCCAGTGTAATCCCGTGGCGCGTTATTCAAATACCTTAGAAATGCTATTACTTCAATTTCTCAAACATATGACTATTTTACACCATTTTAAAGACAAGACTCTCGTTAATCTAACCACACTGTCCGATTTCAAAAAGGCTTTACAACGAAAGCAAAACATTAGATGATGTCAGCAGAGTACCCAGCCAGAAATAATCAGACACCCATTTTTCAAGCTAGCATATAATGTCACAAAAACCAAAACCACAGCTAAATGCAGCACTAACCTTTGATGATCTTCATCAGATGACAATCTTAGGAGATTATGTTATACAATACATGCATGTTTTGTTCAATCAAGTTCATATTTATATCAAAAATCAGCTTTTTTACATTAGCATGTGACTAGCATGTGACTAGCATTCCCACCGAACACTTCCGGTGAATTTACTAAATTACTCACGATAAACGTTCACAAAAAAACAAAAAATAGTAGATAGCCCGGCATCACAGGGCTAGCTATTTAGACACCCAGCAAGTTTAGCCTTCACCAAAGTCAGATTTACTAGAAGAAAAATGTTATTACCTTTGCTGTTCTTCGTCAGAATGCACTCCCAGGACTTCTACTTCAATAACAAATGTTGGTTTGGTCCCAAATAATCCATAGTTATATCCAAATAGCGCCGTTTTGTTCGTGCGTTCAAGACACTATCCGAAAGGGTAAATAAGGGTTACGCGCCCGACGCGTTTCGTGACAAAAAAATTCTAAATATTCCATTACCGTACTTCGAAGCATGTCAACCGCTGTTTAAAATCTATTTTTATGCCATTTTTCTCGTAAAAAAAGCGATAATATTCCGACCGGGAAAGCGTGTTTACGTTCAAAGAGAGAGAAAGTAAAAACATGGGATCCCCTCGTGCACGAGCCTCAGTCTGATGGTCCCCTGAGAGAGCACTTACCAAAGGCGCTAAAGTTTTTCAGCCAGTGGCTGGAATTACATCATTCAGCTTTTTCCCGGGTTCTGAGAGCCTATGGGAGCCGTAGGAAGTGTCACGTTACAGCAAAGATCCTAAATGTTCAATAAACAGAGCCAAGAAGCCCAAGGAATGGTCAGAGAGGGTACTTCCTGTTTGGAATCTTCTCAGGTTTTTGCCTGCCATATGAGTTCTGTTATACTCACAGACACCATTCAAACAGTTTTAGAAACTTTAGGGTGTTTTCTATCCAAAGCCAATAATTATATGCATATTCTAGTTTCTGGGCAGTAGTAATAACCAGATTAAATCGGGTACGTTTTTTATCCGGCCGTGTAAATACTGCCCCCTAGCCCTAACAGGTTAACAAAGTTAACAATTTTCACTGTAGTGTCCAAAATGTCTTTCAAGTTGTTGGCAGCAAGAGCCTCTCGGTGGATGCTGCAGTGTACCCAAGTGGCGTCGGGAGCAACTGCTTGCATGCGTGTTACCACTCCACTATGTCTCCCTGTCATGTCTTTTGCACCATCAGTACAGATACCAACACATCTTGACCACCAAAGTCCATTTGACGTCACAAAGCTGACCAGTACTTTAAAAATATCCTTTCATGTTGTCCTGGTTTCCAGTGGTTTGCACAAGAGGATGTCTTCCTTAATTGACCCCCTATAAACATAACGGACATATACCAGGAGCTGTGCCAGGCCCGCCACATCTGTTGACTCATCCAGCTGTAACGCATAGAATTCACTGGCTTGTATGCAAAGCAGTAATTGTTTCAAAGCATCTCCTGCTATGTCACTGATGCGTCATGAAACAGTGTTGTTTGATGGAGGCATTGTCTGTATAGTTTTTTTCAGTCAGTAAAAACAAATACATATTCACACAGCACAAAGATTTTTTAAAGTGACTGGGATTGCACAATAAAGCCGGGGACTTATTTCCATTGTGGTCCCTATTTTTCTTTTTTTTCTTTACATAAATACACAAAACAATAACACAGATACAGACACATTATGGAGATACAGACAAAAAAAGGTTCTTCTGTTCACACATTAGCCAGCTTTTGACATTCTTTTTAAAAGTAGTTATGGTTGGTTTGGCTTTGAGTTGCTGTGGTAGTTTGTTCCACTCAACAGCGCCGGGATATAAAAATGTGTTCTTACCAGATAGATTCTTATATTTAAAACAGAGAATATTAGAGGCTCTGGTGTTATGCTGGTGGATATCTTTAACAAATGAAAACTAGTTGGATAGGTACCTCGGGGCTGAGTCCGGGATAATTCTGTGGACCAAACCAAGTTGAATTAATGCTATCCTTTTTTTCCACAGATAGCCAGCCTAGCTGATTAAAACGCTCAACCTCCAGATGAGTATGAGGGGGAAGTTTAAGTACAATTGTTACAAGCTTGTTTTGGCTGGTCTGTAGCTTATTCTTTAGACATTTGGGGCTGCTGGTGAACCGTGATGTGCAGGCATAATCAAAGTGACACTGGACTGGCACACTTGCCAGAGTCTTTAGGGTGTCTTTAGCTATTGGAGACAGATTTTCATGTTAATATTCTAAAATCTGCATAAAAACAGTAAGTGCACTTTCCCATCAGAGTTGTGTTTCCATCTAATTGACTTGTTGCGGATAGAAGTCTGTGCATAAATAAATAGCGCACATAAAAATACAAAAATAACTCAATTCAATGGGTTTCCATCGCATTTTCAAGTCTAGGCCGACTAGTTGTTTTGTCACTAAAAATGTTGCGTCGGTATAGCGAATGTGCTCACTCTGGTATTGGCACGTGCCCTCTAGCCAACAGCTCACAGATACATCATCATGTCACCAGAATAAGACCCTCGATATTTATTGAAAGGAACGTCATCACCATGTACTTTCACCACCCTGTGAAGTTCATCATAACACAACATATCATCGTGTGACTCCAAGTTTACTTCCATATGATGGTTATTATAGAAATATTTGCGCATAAAAGCGCTTCCACCACTATTTCTTGCATAAATAATTTTACAGACCCAAAAATTGCCCACCTTGTTCAGCGTATTTAGTTTTGTCTACATTGGGGGGGGGGGGGGGGGGTCAGATTTGTACTTTACTCTCATAAAAAGGTTGGATGAAAACCTGGTTAATGTCAAGCCATTTTGAGGATGCTGGAATGATATTTTGGACAAATGTGCGCATGCCTACAGGATATTTCTGAAGTACCTTAATCAGATTAAAACATTGACTGGTTGTGTTTATACACATATAGAAGGTAATACATTTTAAAAGTTAAATGACAAATATTTAGGCAATATTAAAGATGCGCAAGGAATAGCCTCTCGGATTGGAGAGGACTCAGAGCATGCGTTAAGCTTTCCTGAATAACTGGGCCTGCTGGGAGCATGGGAGCATGGCCACATTATTATAGGATGACTTGGGAGAATGATGATCCACAACAGACAGCGTATCTCAGTATCTGAAGTTAAAATACAGCCAGACTGGCCTGCTACTCTGCCTTTCTAGAACTAATAAACTGTCGAGGGTAGACGCACAACTGATCCAAATGGAATGATACTTTCAAATCACAGGGCTTTTGCATCATCATTCAAATGACATTTTCACTGCAGCCTAGAGTAGAATTCTGTACTCACTTGAAAACAATAATGCAATTATTCATTGCATTGTGGTGTTGTAGGCTAGTCTAGGTAGGATTATTCTATTGTCCCTAAACGAGAGCAATAGTGGGGGCTTTAAGAGCTGTGTGTCTCATGTGTTTACTGTTCTTTCATGCGCAAGGATGCAGCTGGCCTCTCTGCTGCCTATCAGCTATTCCTATTTGTTATTGTGGATTCATATAGAAAATGTATGCAGCTTTGAATGCTTTTATGTGTGGTATCATTTGTTACCCTGTTGCGGATCTGGACAAATGATCCACCTACCACTATTGTGGTAGGATGGCAGGTAGCCTAGCGGTTAGAGCGTTGGGCCAGTAGCCAACAAGGTGAAAAAATCTGTCTGTGCCCTTGAGCAAGGCACCTAACCCTAATTGCTCGTCTACGTCACTCTGAGTAAGAGTGTCTGCTAAATGACAATACATATAAATGTAAATATAAATGTATTGTCACTATGACTAGTGGATAGAGGGCAAGATAGAGAGTTAGACTGGTAGATTGCGGTATAGTAAAAGTTAGCACGCGGAAAAGCGTAGTGCATAAGGGACCTTGATATAGGGGGAGACACATTCAAGCAGATGAGGAAATTTGGTTAAGATGGTATACATTTTTATAGTAAAACCTGCAAAAAGAGCAAATGTAAACCAGGGAAAAAACACACTGTGCCCAATGAAAAAAAAACACACAACCCTCCTCAAATTTAAAAAAAAGTTTGACAAATTAAATGTATTTATAAAGGCCTTTTTACATCAGCCGATGTCACAAAGTGCTATACAGAAACTCAGCCTAAAACCCCAAACAGCAAGCAATGCAGATGTAGAAGACAACCCTCCCTTATTTTGGACACGCCCACCCCGGTAAATTTCTAACTGTACCTTATACAGATTTCTAGTTTTTCACAGACAGAGACGGTAGGATCTTGGCAGTCTTCGAACTTGGACCAGAATAAATATTTTGAGTGGCGAGGAGAGGGAATAATTGTTCCAGATGGATCTCAATCTGTCTTCTTTTTGAGCGATGATGGAAAGGTTGAATTTTCATAATCGCTAGTACAGATAAATATGTTTTGGGGTAAGATATTATTTTTAAATAATGTTCCAAACTTCATTTTATTTGACGATTTTGCGTTATTTTTCCTATTCAACAACAAACATGTAATTGTCATGTTTCCTGTAATGTTGATGTTAGACGTTTTTGTAGCTGCGTTGCCTAGGTTACCTTGCTTGAGACCCTACAGTGGGCTCAACTCTAGGGCCACAGGTCTATAATAGATAATATACACTATAGTTGGTCACGGTTGAGGGATGAAGAAATCAGCTCCTTGGAATCTTATACAAGTTGGTCTGTGTCAAATTGACAATAAGGATGCTATGGACTAAAGACATGCAGCTGCACCTCTCTGATTCAGAGGTTGGGTTAAATGCGGAAGACACATTTCAGTTTAAGTCATTCAGTTGTACAACTGACTAGGTATCCCCCCCTTTCCCTTTCTGTTTATGGTCATCATCACTTTAATGTTTGGTGGTGTTGATCCTTGAAAGAGAGGTTTGTGTGTGCTGAATAGATGTGTGGTTTGTGTGTGTGTGTGTGTGTGGGGGGGGACCGTGTTGATGAGGTGTGTTGGGGTCCTGACCTAAAGATAACATCAGGGCTAGGAGTGTCCCAAAGAACAACACAGCCTCTCTCTTTCTCTCCCTCTCTCTCTTTCTCTCCCTCTCTCTCTTTCTCTCCCTCTCTCTCTCCCTCTCTCTCTCTCTCCCTCGCTCTCTCTCTCCCGCTCTTCCACCTGATAAAGTCAATGTAATTTTATTTGATCGCCCACCAATCCCGTCTGCTCACAAACACTGTAGCGTCTGGCTTGCAGACATCCATAGCCCTTTATAATGTCAATATCCAGGGAGAATAGAGATGTACACAGCAGAAGTCGTCGCCCAGAAGAAGTCATCCATTTATTCTCAGGGATGTCTCAGGGAAGATACAATGTGTGTGCGGTTTCAATAACCTTGTAAATACGGGCGTCCGAGTCGAGCTGACTTCTCAGTGTTGCTAGAGTTTAATTAAGGGGATAGAGTTGTGGGAGGGATGGAGGGAGACTGAAAGGAGGGATGAGGAGAAGGGGGGGTAGGGCTAATTGAGGGAGAAGAGGAGACGGGTGTGTATTTGTGTGTGTGTGTGTGTGTGTGTGTGTGTGTGTGTGTGTGTGTGTGTGTGTGTGTGTGTGTGTGTGTGTGTGTGTGTGTGTGTGTGTGTGTGTGTGTGTGTGTGTGTGTGTGTTAGGAGGTAGGAGACGGTAGGTCGGATACGCTATGTTGGGGAGTTACCAGCTGAATGGATGTGACCTCCAACCCCAGATAACAGCTGTTGAAGAGCTGGCTTCTCATCTGATTCACAGGAGACCCCACCCTGCCGTTCTGGGGGACCTGTCTGTCTGTCTGTCTGTCTGTCTGTCTGTCTGTCTGTCTGTCTGTCTGTCTGTCTGTCTGTCTGTCACAGACTATATGTGTTCTCCTGTCCCTCTGTGGCGGAAGTGATGAATCGGCTGTTACTCAAACACATTGTTTGTACTGAACGGGGCGATTTGTGTAGAAAAAAAGTAGTACAATGACTGCCTGTTACAACCATTATGTTACCCTGACACAACAAGGAGTAGTATGAGCTCATAACAAAGAGAGGCCACAGATGATCACAGTGTGTTCATCAGGTTTTGTTTGTCTGTAAATCACTGTCTGCTCTAACTAACACATCATGGAATTCCCTAAGGACTTTCCTCAACCGTGTGAGAGTGGAAAAATAAGAGCTCATAATTAGACCTCATCCTGATTATCACAAGATTATTCCAGTCTAATTATGAAATCATCTTGTGCTGATGTTAGGAATAAAATGTGCTCTATTGCAATGTACAGTACCAGTCAAAAGTTTGGATACACTTACTCATTCCAGGTTTTTCTTTATTTTGACAATTTTCTACATGGTAAAATAATAGTGAAGACAACAAACCCTGTGGTGGTCCTCATGAGAGCCAGTTTCACTATTTCATAGTGTTGATGTCTTCACTATTATTCCACAGTGAGTGGGTGTGTCCAAACGTTTGACTGGTACTGCATATGAATGAGATAAAGCAATGTAAACATTATAGTCATTGATTACTGTGTTAAGCACATAGGATTACATGTGGTCTTGAATTATAGGATCTCTATGGTTAAGCCTATATCAAATTCAGTTTCAGTCTTTCAAAAGTCTCTGTTGTCGGCGATGGAATTGTCATTCTTTAAGTTCAAATTGCTTTGGGTTTTGGTTAGACCTGCTCAGTAGTTTATATAGAGGTTTGCCCTCCCACTCCCCTCTCCCCTCAGACTCAGAGGCACTTTGTTATTTCATGGCAACTCCACGTCCAGGACTAAAAACAGCATCAAAACCACACACAGGAATGGGGTGGTTTAGGCTGTTCAAATTGTGCCCTATTCCCAATGTAGTGCACTGCTTTTGACCGGAGCTGATAGGAGTGCCATTTGGAATGCAACCTTAGTTTAGGTGACCTCTGCAATGCTACAAGAGGTTGGTGTTGAAAACGGGACAAACTCCTTATATTGTTGGTAAATAGTAGATTGGGATGATCTGAGGAGGCTGACAATGAAGAGCGTTTTTTGGGCCCAGAGTGAGGCTTTTATTAGCAACTGTGAAGACAGCCGGCAAACTGTGTTTACAAAAGAAAGTAACTAATTGGTCGTTGCAACAAACGAACATACACTACCGGTCAAAAGTTTGGACACACCTACTCATTCAAGGGTTTTTCTTTATTTTTACTATGTTCTACATTGTAGAATAATAGTGAAGACATCAAAACTATGAAATAACACATATGGAATCATGTAGTAACCCCAAAAGTGTTAAACAAATTCAAATATACTTTATATTTGAGATTCTTCAAAGTAGCCACCCTTTGCCTTGGTGACAGCTTTGCACACTCTTGGCATTTTCTCAACCAGCTTCATAAGCTAGTCACCTGGAATGCATTTCAATTAACATGTGTGCCTTGTTAAATGTTATTGTGAACCCAACTGTGGTTTGTAACTACTATGATTTCCTATTGTAGCCAATTCAATTGCAGACATTTTGTTACCACATTTCGAGTTTGAATCACTTAATAATTCATAAAGAAAATTGATATCAGTAAAACACTAACTATTTGATAGGTCTACCTTTACTTGTTACTTATGTGAACTTTCATTATCCTCCCTCACGAAAATAGAAAATATCTAAAAGATACTTTGTTGGTTTTTGGTAATGGAATTTCAAGGCAAAAGGCAATGTTTGTTAAACTTACAGAAGGCAGAAAAAATGATCCTAAACTAAATATAAGTGTTGATGTTAGTTGGCAGAGGTATTTATTTCAATATTATTGTGTTTTGATGTATTTCTAATTCACTTTTAAGACTTTCTGGTAGATGTTGTCTAAGACCCCTTTTCCATCTGTTTAACCAGGAACCAAAGTCTTTGTTTATTCCACATTTTTGCAATGGAAAATGGTTGAACAATTTATATATGCCTTAATTTCTCAAAGAATATAGACTCTTAGCTTCATTTGACACCCAATTTGACATGCTCCTATAAACTTCACATTGGTGCTCATGGGTCCTTTTACATGGAAATGACCTTATTTCCCCAACGATCCCTGGAGAAAGTAGTGTAGTAATGACTGCTTACTGTTTTCTGCCTGCAGAGATTTCACCCTGCTGTTGGAGGCAGAAATGGAGGCCCTCTTGTTCAAGTGTTGAGCCTGCAACCTAATGCCAATTTTACAGCGTTAACTGGCCTAAAGGTGTCCACAGCTGACCCTAACAAGCTGATGACTGTAGTATTACAAGTCTGATTAGAACACTACTTTGACTTGGCTGTCAGGAGAAAGCCAAGCAGTAAGTCCTCAACCTAGTGAGAGTTGAGTTTTCACATGGGCTGCGTTCTGTAGGCCTAACACTTGTGGCATGTTAGCTTCTGTTGAACAGCTTGACTGTTTTGTACTCTGTTCATTTGTTTGTGCACTCAATGTAGACGTCACAATGCCCTTAGTGAAAGTATCTTTGCCCTTAAAGGCTCACGTATCACAGAACTTCTGTTATTACTGGTAATAGACAGCTTTAGCTCAACTGGGAGCACGGTAGTGGGCAGTTAGCAGACTTTCCTACAGCAGGCTGAGGGACCTCATTAAAGCCCTGAGCGTCTGTGTTGATCCTACTCTAACACCAAGGCTCTGAGAGCCTGATCAATCACTTCTCACTGTAAATATTGACTTGTTTTAATGGTCGTCTTTTTTGCTGTGATGTTTCTACTAGCTATCCAAGTTATTATCTACTAGCTATCCAAGTTATTATCTACTAGCTATCCAAGTTATTATCTACTAGCTATCCAAGTTATTATCTACTAGCTATCCAAGTTATTATCTACTAGCTATCCAATTTATTATCTACTAGCTATCCAAATTATTATCTACTAGCTATCCAAGTTATTATCTACTAGCTATCCAAATGATGTACTCTTACTGGGGGGCCTTCTCTTACATGAAGTTTTGCCTCTATTACCCAATAAGGACAATGTCACGCTCGTCGTAAAGATGGGACCAAGGTGCAGCGGGAATGTGAATACTCATCTTCTTTATTAAGATGAAAAACCAAAACAAACACAACGACGAGAAAACAGTCCTGTGAGACATACAGCTAGCTACACATGGAACAACTACCCACAAAAACCCATGAAAAAACACCCCTACTAAATAGGACCTTCAATTAGAGGCAACGAGAAACAGCTGCCTCCAATTGAAGGTCAACCCAATAAACTACACATAGAAATAGAAAGACTAGAACGAACATAGAAAAGACTAACATAGAACATTGCCCAACAAACCCCGAAACACAGTAAACAAACACCCCCTGCCACGTCCTGACCAAACTACAATAACAAATAACCTCTTTTACTGGTCAAGACGTAACAGATAAGCAATGTTTGGTTGTGGTATCTCTGAATCTGCTTGTTGCGGTATTGCTGTGTTTTCCCAGACCTTAAATGATTGGGGATGGATAGATTTAAAGAAGCAGGTCAGACACAGACAATCCACACAGACAATCATGTGGCTTTACTGGCTCCCCTGGCCTCCCTTCCTCCGAAGGCTCTCTCTCCTATAACCCTAATACATAGCTGTTAACTCTTATGGTGTTGATTACCATAGGAGTTACCATAAATCAGTCATCTCCCCTCCAGTCTCCATGCAGCTTCCACAGAGGCTGTTGGCTGTGTCTGCTACTCAGCCACTACTGAGGCTTTCTCCTCTCCACCCTAAAGCTTCCTGTGTGTACGTGTGCGTGTGCGCGTGCGCGGGAGTGCGTATATATATACTAGCTTCCCTGAACTGCTACTCTCCTCTCCAGCGTCCACAGAGGCTGGCCTCCCTGCAGTTGTATCTCCACGTTATGCGCCGGCCTTAAAGGGGGATTTGGCCCATTGCCAGGCAGCACGACGGCCGGCTTCCTGTGTGATTGAGATGAGCTTCCTGTGTTCCAACAAAGGAAGGGCCAACTCAGCAAACCAACGCTTAGGGATACGACTTACTGTACTCCTGCCAGACCTGGGTTCAAATACTATATGAAATCATTTTTAATATGCTTGACTGAGCTTGCCTGGCTTAATTAACCAATAGAATAGTATTTAATTCATTTCAAGTAGTATTTGAACCCAGGTCTGACTACCACTGCTGCTGCTGCCTGTCTGAACTACAGCTCAGAGAGCAAGCTCCCAGGCTTATAGTATTCATCTCCTCTATTTTATCTCTCAGTGCAGCTGAACTCATTAATATCATAGCTCAGCTGTTCATCGGGGGAATCTGGGGTCGTGTGCAAAAGGAAATATTTTGTCTGGAAGTGATTGGTGGCCGTTAGCTAAGATTCATATTAAATGTCTCTCTCTTCCCCCTTGCCTGAATAATGCTCATAGGCCTAGTCTGTGAGACTGTTGATTATTATCTGAGTGTTAACCATGTGGGTGAGTCAGAAATAGTTAACACTGCTCTGCTATTTTCAACACAGTGACAGCTGTGTTTCACACTCACCCCCTATTTGAGTTTATATGATATATGATATCATGGTTGTGGTTTAAACCTGGCTCATGGGGGGGGGGGGGGGGGGCTTTGACTATGTACAGAGCATAGCCTTGCTATTGAGAAAGGCCGCCATAGGCAGACTTGGCTCTCAAGAGAAGACAGGCTATGTGCACACGGCCCACAAAATGAGATGGAAATTGAGCTGCACTTCCTAACCTCAAATGTATGACCATATTAGAGACACATATTTCCCTCAGATTACACAGATCCACAAAGAATTAGAAAACAAACCCAATTTTGATAAACTCCCATATCTACTGGGTGAAATATCAAAGTGTACCATCACAGCAGCAAGCTTTGTGACCTGTTGCCACAAGAAAAGGGCAACCAGGGAAAAACAAACACCATTGTAAATACAACCTATATTTATTTATTTATTTTTCCTTTTGTACTTTAACTATTTGCACATCATTACAACACTGTACATATTCATAATGACATTTGAAACATCTTTATTCTTTTGGTACTTTTGTAAGTGTAATGTTTACAGTAGAAATGTTATTGTTTATTATCTATTTCACTTCCTTTGACAATGTAAACATATGTTTCCCATGCCAATAATGCCCTTAAATTGAATTGAAATTGAATTGAGAGAGTGAGTCATAAAGAGAGCAAGAACGGGGAGGGAGAGAGATGACTTATCTTGCAACTGATTTATATTTCAGCATAATTTCAGTTGAGATGTATTTCCTGTTTGTCAGGGGTCTGCGACTGTAGTAAACCAGTGTTTTTCCTTTTCCATTCTCTATTTTCACAACAGGAGAATGAAGAAAGCACAACGCAAATCTCTAGAAGCTTCCTAAATTGCACTCTATTCCCTATATAGTGCACTACTTTATACCAGAGCTCTGGTCAAAAGTAGTGCACTATATAGGGAATAGGGTGCCATTTGGGACATAATCTCTCTGTCTCTCTGGAGCACTGTCATAGTGGAGTACTGCCAAGTTCTCTCTCTGTTTTACCCAGAAAAGCAGCGAGCTTAGCGTTTGTGATTGAAATATCACTGTTGTTGTTGCTGCTAGGATGTATTCGCTGACGTGTAGATATTTCTAAAGGAAGGAAGCCTCTAAATAAATAAAGCCACTCACTCATTTGTGACGAAGACCTGCGAGTGCAACTCAATCTGAATCCGATGCTCAGCCGTTTTAACAATCTACACTAGACAGGAAGAGATTGTGTTTAACCCATCTGACTTTTTACACAGGTGGTCTGCATTTTTATTTATTTAACCTTTATGTATTCAGGAAGTCCTATTGAGGTCAGAAGACCTCTTTTATAATGGAGATCGGGCCAAGAGGGCAGTTCAATAAAAAAAAAACAGGGAGAGTGGTCAGAGTGGGCTGTGTATTTTTAGAATGAAATGGGTGGTTATCATGGGAAATTATAAGGTAGGGAGTAAGGCTGGGTATTGACAGGGACCTCACGATACTCAGGTGCCGATATGACAGGGGTACTCAAGAACTATTTGAGAAGGTCCGGTCACACAAATTTTCTAGGTGGCAAAGGTCCGGATGGATAATGTAATTTATTGGCGTTGTAATAAACCCCCACCTCACAACCCATGCTCCTCCAAACTGTTCACACCCCTCTTGTTGACAGAGATTAAATGTTGCTGTTTCGGAGCAATTTTCCTGCAATTCAATGCATTATTTCATGTCTTGTGTGTTTATATGATATTTTGTATTTTTGGGGGGGGTGACTGCGGTCCGCGGTCCATCAGTTGAGTACGGAGGCGATATGATATGTATGTATTACGATTCAATACTGTGATTTTATTGCTCTTCGATGTTCCAAACAAGTTGCTCACAATATGTCTGCTGCAGAGAAACAAGAGAGAGCATGACAAGCAAAACGAGGTTTGGTCAGTCTTGGAGTTTTGGTGCATGTAAAGCCAACTAGCTCAAAAACAATATTGTGATGTTGGCAAAACAATATGATATATCGTCAAAAATAATATCCCGAAATGTAACTGTATTGATTTTTTTTCTCTCCCATCACTAGTAGGGTAGGGGGTGGGGAGGGAGGTTGTGGTAGGAGAGAGGGGGCATGAAAGCTGGTGTCTGTCCAAATATGGCAGCTCTACTCAGCTCAGGAACATAGCTGTTCCTGAGCTGTTAATGGCGCTGAAGGAGATGGCTGCCTTTTTACAATCCCGTAACCAATTTTGCTATTGTGTATGTTTTTTTGCATTATTTGTGACTTTGTACATAATGTTTCTGCCACCATGTTTTATGACCGAAAAGAGCTTCTAGATATCAGGACAACGATTACTCACCCCGTACTGGAGGAATACTTTTTCTTCAAACAAGTCAGACGGGAAGGATTTACTTCAGACGCCCGACAAGGCGTCATTTGCAGAAGAAAGAGACGGAGGTATCGAGGACGAAGGTCCGGGTGCCTTGTAAGGATCCGTCGCCGAGAGGGTAATCTACCTTTACCATCGGTCCTGTTAGCCAACGTACAATCAATCTAAAATAAAATAGACAAACTACGATCACGTATATCCTACCAACGGGACATTAAAAACTGTATTATCTTATGTTTCACCGGGTCGTGGCTTAACGACGACATGAATAGCATACAGCTGGCGGGTTAAACTTTTTCGGCAGGATAGAACAGCAGCCTCTGGTAAGACAAGGGGTGGCGGTCTATGTATATTTGTAAACAACAGCTGGTGCACAAAATCTAAGGAAGTCTTGAGGTTTTGCTCGCCTGAGGTGAAGTATCTCATGATAAGCTGTAGACAACACTATTTACATAAGCAAACAAGAAAACGCTCTTCCAGAGGTGGCACTCCTAGTGGCCGGGGACATTAATGCAGGGAAACCTCATTTCTACCAACATGTTAAATGTGCAACCAGAGGGACAAAATGTCTGGACCACCTTTACTCCACACACAGAGACACGTACAAAGCTCTCCCTGGCCCTCCATTTCTCAAATCATTACAAGCAAAAACTAAAGCAGGAAGCACCAGCGACTTGGTCAATAAGAAAGTGGTCAGATGAAGCAGATGCTAAGCTACAGGACTGTTTTGCTAGCACAGACTGGAATATGTTCCAGGATTCTTCCGATGGCATTGAGAAGTGCACCACATCTGTCACTGGCTTCATCAATAAGTGCATCGATGACGTCATCCCCACAGTGACTGTACGTACATACCCCAACCCGAAGCCATGGATTACAGGCAACATCCGCACTGAGCTAAAGGCTAGAGCTGCCGATTTCATGGAGCGGGATGCCCTCCGACGAACCATCAAACAGGCAAAGCGTCAATACAGGATTAAGATTGAATCGTACTACACAAGGTCCGGCACTCGTCGGATGTGGAAGGGCTTGTAAAACTATTACAGCCACGAGCTGCCCAGTGACACGAGCCTACCAGACAAATTAGTTCTATGCTAGCTTCGAGGCAAGTAACACTGAAGCATGCATGAGAGCATCAGCTGTTCCGAATGACTGTGTGATCACGCGTTCCGTAGCCGATGTGAGTAAGACCTTTAAACAGGCCACAGGGCCAGATGGATTACCAGGACGTGTACTCCGAGCATGCGCTGACCAACTGGCAAGGGTCTTCACTGACATTTTCAACCTGTCCCTGACTGAGTCTCTAATACCAGCATGTTTCAAGCAGACCACCATAGTCCCTGTGCCCAAGAACACTAAGGTAACCTGCCTAAATGACTACCGACCCGAAGCACTCACGTCTGTAGCCATGAAGTGCTTTGAAAGGCTGGTCATGGCTCACATCAACACCATTATCCCAGAAACCCTAGACCCACTCCAATTTGCCTACTGCCCCAACAGATCCACAGATAATGCATTCTCTATTGCACTGAACACTGCCCTTTCCCACCTGGACAAAAGGAACACCTATGTAAGAATGCTATTCATTGGCTACAGCTCAGCGTTCAACGCCATAGTGCCCTCAAAGCTCATCACTAAGCTAAGGACCCTGGGACTAAGCACCTCCCGCTGCAACTGGATCCTGGACTTCCTGACGGGCCGCCCCCAGGTGGTAAGGGTAGGTAACAACACATTCGCCATGCTGATCCTCAACACGGGGACCCCTCAGGGGAGCGTGCTCAGTCCCCTCCTGTACTCCCTGTTCACTCATGACTGTATGGCCAGGCACGACTCCAACACCATCATTAAGTTTGCCGATGACACAACAGTGGTAGGCCTGATCACAAGACAGCCTATAGGGAGGAGGTCAGAGACCTGACCGTGTGGTGCCAGGACAACAACCTCTCCCTCAATGTGATCAAGACAAAGGAGATGATTGTGGACTACAGGAAAAAGAGAACCTGAGCACGCCCCCATTTTCATCGACGGGGCTGTAGTGGATCAGGTTGAGAGCTTCAAGTTCCTTGGTGTCCACATCACCAACAAACTATCATGGTCCAAACACACTAAAACAGTTGTGAAGAGGGCACGACAAAGCCTATTCCCCCTCAGGAGACTGAAAAGATTTGGTATGGGTCCTCAGATCCTCAAAAGGTTCTACAGCTGCACCATTGAGAGCATCCTGACTGGTGGCATCACTGCCTGGTATGACAACTGCTCGGCATCCGACGGCAAGGTGGGGGGGGGTTCAGAGTGTGTGTGTGGAGGGGTTCAGGGTGCGTGTGTGGGTTCAGGGTGTGTGTGTGGGGCGGAGGGTTCAGGGTGTGTGTGTGTGTGGGGGGTTTCAGGGTGTGTGTCTGTGTGTGAGGGGGAGGGGGTTCAGGGTGTGTGGGGGAGGGAGTTCAGGGTGTGTGTGTGTGGGGGAGAGGGAGGGGTTCAGGGTGTGTGTGTGGGGGGGAGGGGGTTCAGGGTGTGTGGGGGGTTTCAGGGTGTGTGTCTGTGTGTGAGGGGGAGGGGGTTCAGGGTGTGTGTGGGGGGAGGGAGGGAGGGAGTTCAGGGTGTGTGTCTGTGTGTGAGGGGGAGGGGGTTCAGGGTGTGTGTGGGGGGGAGGGAGGGAGTTCAGGGTGTGTGTGTGGGGGAGAGGGAGGGGTTCAGGGTGTGTGTGTGTATGGGGGGAGGGATTTCAGGGTGTGGGGGGGGGTTCAGGGTGTGTGTGTGTGTGTGGTTAGGTGTGGGGGAGGGGGTTCAGGGTGTGTGTGTGTGTATGGGGGGAGGGATTTCAGGGTGTGGGGGGGTTCAGGGTGTGTGTGTGTGGTTGGGTGTGGGGGAGGGGGTTCAGGGTGTGTGTGGGGGGGGGTTCATGGTTCGTGTGGTTGACAGTATATCCTATCACCTGGATGGTTTTAAGGAATCTGCACTGTGCTGTCTACAGACCAGTGATCTATGTCTAATTTTGGATATGGTGTAGGTTTACTGAAGATCTCAGATTTGTGTTGCCCTCCCAAAGGGGAAATACTTGAGCAATTTGGTTGTTTAGTCAAGTTACCATATTAGTCTCAGTCCCTCCCTCCAGCCAATTGGCCCCTGTGTTGAATATGTGCCCAGTGAAAGATCTGGCCAGAAGATACTAATTCTTAAGTTATGTGTACGGTTCTCATCTTCAATAAGGGGTTAGTACAGTACCAGTGTGTTGGTCTACATATCGTTCTGTCCACTAGTCCCTTTCCCTCTTACAGTGGAGGACTTGAAGAGCATTCCTGTCACCAGCTGCTAAACTTCATAGAATAGAAGCAGACCTTTTGTTTTTCTAACTTGACCCCTCGCTGGCATTCTACAGGCATAGTTTCACACATAATGGTTCCCTGGAACTCTGTGCTGGACCAACAGAGGCTGTGGTTTTGGTTCTGTCCAGAGATCATAGATGTTTATTCTATCTGGGACAAAGGGTTTTCAGGGCCGTTTGTACAAATCGTTGTTGTGTGAAGTTCAACTACTTTGCAGAAGCTTTTAGCTAAAGCAAAAGGCTGCCTTAATCTCTTTCTCTAAGACATTTGTTTCGTCAACAACTCATCAATAACTGAATTATAGTCAGCCAGTCAGTCAGTCAGAGGCCCTAGTCCATCTGATCTAATCTGGGAGTTGAAGACAGCTGTCTGTCCTGCTAGGCTCTATATAGAACATGATGGGACACACACACACACACACACACACACACACACACACACACACACACACAAGGTGCCAAGGAATGCTTCACTCAACACCATACAGTACTGACTGCCAGAACTTATTTCTCACCACGTACAGTGCTGAGAATGCAGCAGCAATCTTTTGCAAGATTTAATTATATGTATTGTTTTACAAAACATACACATACAAACGACAACATACAGACGCGCACAGCACCCTCAGTGCAGTAACTGTGTAGTGTTAGCTGTCATTGACAGGCCAGGGGTATATATTTTGGTCATTTGACAGCTTCCCACCATTGTAAAATGGGGGAGAATTCCTCTTGAGCTTCCTCATCACTAGCCCTCCTATCCTTAATGTAAACCATGTGCATTGATGTTAGGACAGCATGCTGGTGATTAGCAGTTCTGTGTTGGATGGATGGCCTCAGTAGAGAGACAATGCAGAGGATTGTCCTGTAGTCTACCTGCTGAAGTCTGCATCCCAAAGGAATAGGATGCATGCCTACTAAACTCGCTGGGGTTGGTCTGTTGTACTGAGACAGGAAGTTTCTGGTAAATTCTCCACATTGGTGCACTCTCAACCCCCTTCTCCACCTTAGGGGATTGTGTCATGGATGTATCTTCTCCATCAGCATAATAGCATTGTCCCTTCACCCATTTCAATCAATCAATCAATAAAATGTATTTATAAAGCCCAATGTCACAAAGTGCTATACAGAAACCCAGCCTAAAACCCCAAACAGCAAGCAATGCAGATGTAGAAGCACGGTGGCTAGGAAAAACTCCCTAGAAAGGCAGAAACCTAGAGAGGAACCAGGCTCTGAGAGGTGGCTGTGCCGGGTTGAGATTATAACAGAACATAGCCAAGATGTTAAAATGTTCATAGATGACCTGCAGAGTCAAATAATAATCACAGTGGTTGTAGAGGGTGCAACAGGTCAGCACCTCAGGAGTAAATGTCAGTTGGCTTTTCATAGCAGAGCATTCAGAGTTAGAGACAGCAGGTGCGGTAGAGAGAGAGAGTCGAAAACAGCAGGTCCGGGACAAGGTAGCACGTCCGGTGAACAGGTCAGGGTTCCATAGCCGCAGGCAGAACAGTTGAAACTGGAGCAGCAGCACGACCAGGTGGACTGGGGACAGCAAGGAGTCATCAGGCCAGGTAGTCTTGAGGCATGGTCCCAGGGCTCAGGTCCTCCGGGAGGGGAGAGAATTAAAGAGAGCATACTTAAATTCACACAGGACAAGACAGGAGAAATACTCCAGATTTAACAGACTGACCCTACCCCCTTGACACAAACTATTGCAGCATAAATACTGGAGACTGAGAAAGGAGGGGTTGGGAGACACTGTGGCCCTGTCCGACGATGCCCCGAGACGGGGCCAACCAGGCAGGCCATAACCCCACCCACTTTGCCAAAGCACAGCCCCCACACCATTAGAGGGATATCTTCAAACCACCAACTTACTACCCTGAGATAACAGCTTCTGTTAAAGCTGTACTACTAAATAGAGTTGAAACATTGAGGCTGATTTCTCTCGGCTATCTGTAAAAAGCCTGGTTATAATGGGAGGTAATAAACTATCTGATGGCAGGGAGGCAGAGGTCTGCTATTCTCAGTGTGTCACAGGATAACAGTCAGGAGTTAATTCAATAACACAACCTCCTCTCACATGGCATTCTTCTTCCTTCACTAGCCTGCAGTCTCCCCTCCCTCTCCATCGCCCTCCTTCCCGCCGTCTATCCTTCCCTCCCGTAAATAGCCCAGCTAGGCTCCATAAGGTCAAAAGTCTTCCTGCAATGTATATCGATCCCAATCCGGTACACACACACACACACACACACACACACACACACACACACTTTGACGACTCAGGTCAATGAATCATTCTCCATTTTACACTCAGTCCCCAGCTCAACCCTCCTTAATGACAGGGAGACTAAATACACTCTGGCTTCCCTGGCTAAACGGACCATTAGAGAACCACAGCTTGCATGGGACCATAAGGAGAGTAATGGCCCACGTCATGAGTTAATACAGTTACTGATTATATCTATAATATATAGGCCTCCAGACCATGTGACCATCTGACCAGGAAGAACTCTTGGCCCAAAGGCTATATCTGTGACGTGGTAAGGTTGGACCCAGGTGCAGAGAAGAGACCAGACGGTTAAGGATAAACATAATACTTTACTGAGATACGGTAGCCGTATGATCACAGTATTCTTGAAAAAACAACTAACACTAAGTCTGGAAAACTCACTCAGGAAATGAACACTCACGGTAAGCAATTCAAGCTTCTGCAAAGGACCACAAAAAACACACCTCTTTTAACAGGGACACAGTCATGAAATAATAAGACACACCTGAGTCCATTATAAGTCTCTAGGGCGGCCAGGATAAACCATGACAGTCCCCCCCAGGAGCAGCTCCAACCCCAAGGTCCCAAGGTTTTTATATGACCAATCATATCGAGTGGTTCCAATGACGAATTTTGACACAAGCCACTCTTGCCTTGCAGAGTTCAACAAAGATGGCTGACAAAACATTACGGTGGAACCAGATGTAAGTTATGTCATAACGAGTCAAGCAAAAAATGTACAATTGAGAAATATGTTAGTTAATGTAGAGACAAACGTTAATCCATATTTTTTTGTCATAAAGTTAATTTACGAAAATCGCTATTTAGCAAGTTCTGACTAGCTAACATTAGCCAGCTAGCTAGTGTTAGAATGCATTTGTAATTCATGTTTGTTTTAGGGACTCCTGAGAAACCAGGCTGTCGTCTTGTGAAACAGTGGATGTAAAGAATCTTGCTAGCTAAAGCATTTACTGCAAATTGAATGTACAATTGTGTAAGCTTGCCTTGCAATGCAGCTGAAGTAACATCGCTAGCTAACTATTTACTTGCTTATTGTGTAGTGGAGGATAAAACTGTATGCCTATCGATGTGTAACTATCTACAGTATGTAGCCGATTTGTGTATGGACCCTAAAACATTTGGTATGAATATTAGTTCAGAACCTATCAATGAACCTCAATTATCATAGTTGTATCAACTTCAAGTCTGAATGATATTAATGAAGCCTATGGATAGAGTAGAATATAACTTTGTGCCAAGGATGCAAGTCCTATATGTACTGTAGTTATTACCACGCATGAGATTCCCACATTGTAGCCTATACAGTCATGGCCAAAAGTTTTGAGTGACAAAAATGTTAATTTCCACAAAGTTTGCTGCTTCAGTGTCTTTAGATATTTTTGTCAGATGTTACTATGGAATACTGATGTATAATTACAAGCATTTCATAAGTGTCAAAGGCTTTTATTGACAATTACATGAAGTTGATGCAAAGAGTCAATATTTGCAGTGTTGACCCTTCTTTTTCAAGACCTCTACAATCCGCCCTGTCATGCTGTCAATTAAGTTCTAGGCCACATCCTGACTGATGGCAGCCCATTCTTGCATAATCAATGCTTGGAGTTTGTCAGAATTGGTGGGTTTTTGTTTGTCCACCCGCCTCTTGAGGTTTGACCACAAGTTCTCGATGGGATTAAGGTCTGGGGAGTTTCCTGGCCATGGACCCAAAATATTGATGTTTTGTTCCCCGAGCCACTTAGTTATCACTTTTGCCTTATGGCAAGGTGCTCCATCATGCTGGAAAAGGCATTGTTCGTCACCAAACTGTTCCTGGATTGTTGGGAGAAGTTGCTCTCGGAGGATGTGTTGGTACCATTCTTTATTCATGGCTGTGTTCTTAGGCAAAATTGTGAGTGAGCCCACTCCCTTGGCTGAGAAGCAACCCCACACATGAATGGTCTCAGGATGCTTTACTGTTGGCATGACACAGGACTGATGGTAGCGCTCACCTTGTCTTCTCCGGACAAGCTTTTTTCCGGATGCCCCAAACAATCGGAAAGGGGTTTCATCAGAGAAAATGACTTTACCCCAGTCTTCAGCAGTCCATTCCCTGTACCTTTTGCAGAATATCAGTCTGTCCCTGATGTTTTTCCTGGAGAGAAGTGGCTTCTTTGCTGCCCTTCTTGACACCAGGCCATCCTCCAAAAGTCTTCGCCTCACTGTGCATGCAGATGCACTCACACCTGCCTGCTGCCATTCCTGAGCAAGCTCTGTACTGGTGGTGCCCCGTTCCCGCAGCTGAATCAACTTTAGGAGACGGTCCTGGTGCTTGCTGGACTTTCTTGGGCGCCCTGAAGCCTTCTTCACAACAATTGAACCGCTCTCCTTGAAGTTCTTGATGATCCGATAAATGGTTGATTTAGATGCAATCTTACTGGCAGCAATACAATAACCTTGCCTGTGAACCCCTTTTTGTGCAAAGAAATTATGACGGCACATGTTTCCTTGCAGGTAACCATGTTTGACAGAGGAAGAACAATGATTCCAAGCACCACCCTCCTTTTGAAGCTTCCAGTCTGTTATTTGAACTCAGTCAGCATGACAGAGTGATCTCCAGCCTTGTCCTCGTCAACACTCACACCTGTGTTAACGAGAGAATTACTGACATGATGTCAGCTGGTCCTTTTGTGGCAGGGCTGAAATGCAGTGGAAATGTTTTTGGGGATTCAGTTCATTTGCATGGCAAAGAGGGACTTTGCAATTAATTGCAATTCATCTGATCACTCTTCATAACATTCTGGAGTATATTCAAATTACCATCATTCAAACTGAGGCAGCAGACTTTGGGAAAATTAATATTTGTGTCACTCTCAAAACTTTTGGCCACGACTGTGCATTGAATATATTCACTGATCATGTATTCTTCCTTGGCAAATAAAGGTGCGGTTCAGGTATGAATCTCTGAGACATTATTTTTCAGTCATCAAACTCCATTATTTGAATGACGCTATGTCTGCATGTATGCATTACAATTATACAGTGTTTATCGCTCCTGGGACGTCAATGATTACACATTGTAACTATGCAATAGACTAGAAACATGATTGATTTGTAATTCATATATACAGAAAAAAACTATGCATATCTAACTCCATTTTTATTAATCTGAGGACACAGGATAGTATTACAATGAGATACTTCATTTCAACCAGTGGAGAATGTGAAACGCTTTATTGAAAAAGTTAATTATCCAGGTGTTATAAATGCAGAAATGCATTATAATTATGATAATTGTAATATTATAAATACAAGTTCAATCTGTACTTCAATGCACATATGTTGTGCATTATAAAACGAGGAAGAAAGACGAGGTGGGGAGAGAGGTGTAGAAGACAGAAAGGGAAAGAGGTAAGAACAGCGGCAGACAGCTTATGATTCATGAATTACAGTGCTACCCTAATGTTCTCTCAGTTCATCACAATTGTGGTGTCTCCTAACCAGTCTTGGGCCCCCAGTTGGCCCAAAGGTTATCTTAAGAGCGGGTGAGGTGGTGATGACGGGACTGGCTTCCTCTCTCACATCAAAACATACCTGCAGACGAGTGACAGAGAGAGCATGATTAAGCCTTGTTTCTTTTATTCTAATTAATTTTTATTTCAATGTAAAGCATCTTTAATAATACTTCCTGTTGACCCGACCAAGTGACATCTCACCTATGATCATGCTGTGCCCTCTGTCAGCCTGTTCAGATGCGGGAGGGGTTCACCAAAACAGCTGATATAACCTAGAGGATTTAGGGAGAAGGGGGAGAGGGGAGAGGGATGAAGTGAAGAAGAGAGGCTGTTATTGTGTGTGTGTGGTCTCGCCTGGTGTCCACACTAAGTGGCTACAGAGTACCATACACTGAAAAACAGACACATGAGGAAAACAATAGAAGATACTGTATGTGACGCAGACACCTATCGGAGTGTACCTGAAACATTTAAATATAGAGGGCTATGTGTCTCACCACTTGGTTATTGCAAGGCTAACCCCCAGGGAAATCATGACTTGGCAGCAACAGAGTCCAGTGAAAATGGCTGTGTTCATGGTGTAAATCTGAAAATTAGCAGCTGACATCTTAAGGGTTTTTTAATGAATGCATGTGAGACAGGTTCCATGTACAACAATATAGGCATAGATGGAGAAAATAACACAGAACAGTTTAATTACCTCTGGTTATGGACACTTTTGCCAGCAATAAAGCTTCCACGGCCTGTTCCTCGGACAGTGAACATCTGGCAATATCTACATTTTCCACCCCTTGGTCAGCTCGCTCTCTGAAAGTAAAGGAAACAGCTTATTTTTTATAGCTATGAAAACAATAACTGAGATATGACCGTTCAATCTAAAGCAGCAGATGTCATTTTTAGGATATGTCAATACAGCCCAGTGCTGCTTACCAGAGATGCCATCTTCGTCGGTGTCTGCTTTGACTTCCTTTGTCGGAAAAAAATTGCTTTCAGAACAATTATTTTTAATTGAAAATAGAAAAAGGTTTTGCTCTCGACAAAAAGACACAAATGTACCTCCATAGCATATAACAATTTGCCTGTGAATAACCACACCTTCATACAAACGTGCTACTGTATGCAGAATTCTTGACGCACAACCGAAGATGCTGCCATATCCTGCCAGCACGCCCACTCAGGAGCAGAATGATGAGGGCTAATAGCTGAACAATAGACTATTCAACCTTTACTAAAGAATAGTCTAATAGCCGAGCTAGGTGTGAAAACCCCCCCTCCTATCACAGACCAGATTTGCCCTATGACCAATGGGTAGCTTGCTACTCAATGTAATAAAGTAATGACTTTTCAAATAAGTTACCTTAAACGTTATATTGGCTGACAATTTGTTAGCTACGCTGTCCTTACGAACCACATAGCATATCATTACAGCAGTATGTACCGGTATGTTAGCTATCTACCTAATGTTAGTAGTTATACATCAAACTTGCCAGTATATTAACTATAGGCTAACTACCCAACATTTATTGACTTGATTATCCTCGTCATTCTTAGCTTAGCTAAATGGTATAGTCGTTTTGCTTTCTCAATAGACATTCGAGTGCTTTCGTAAATTCGCTCTGGCTATCTATAGGCTGAACAATAGAACGAGTCAAAATTCACCCAAGGCTGAAAAACGGCTTAAGAACGTTGGCTAAACTGGAACACTAGCGAGAGCCCATAGCAAATTAATGGAATCGAAGGTTCGCAGAGCCTATTTTACCACTACAATCTGTTCGTCGGACGAAACTGGAAACAAACTTGTGTAGAAAGTAAACATCCGCACCTCGATGGTGTCAACTGTGCTTATGTCTGCGTAATGAAAAAGTATGGAAAAAAATCTAAACTTTGGACTATTTCTGGTCTAGCGATCGATGACAAACGAGCTCGCTGCCCAGACATGCATAATTACAAAGAGGAGATTCTCCTGATTGAAATAGTGCCAGTGTAACAGTTTTGCTTCCGTCCCTCTCCTTGCCCCTACCTGGGCTCGAACCAGCCACCCTCAAGACATCGTTACCCATCGCTCCACAAAAGCCGCGGCCCTTGCAGAGCAAGGGGAACAACTACTTCAGGTCTCGGAGCGAGTGACGTCACCGATTGAAACACTATTAGCGCGCACCCCGCAAACTAGCTAGCCATTTCACCCCGGTTACACCCAACTTGAAAAAAAATGTAAATATACACATTGCGAGATATTTGGCGAAATAGACACACATGCCTATATTTCCCCCATAGGAAACAATGGGGAGACCGCAGAGTTCCAATATTATTTTTGTTGTTTACATTTTGTTGTTTACATTTTAACTATAAAACATGACACTGAGTCCAATAAAAGTCTCAAGGGCGGCCTCTGCTGCATTCTGTTTCCAGGAGGAACCATGACAATATCAGTTAACGGGTCCTTTTTGTCAAGGGAAGGAAGAATGTATGCATTAGGTCACCAAGCCTAATGCATTCTATGGTACTACATATGTAATTACATCCACAACGTCTGTCTTCTATGGTACTGAAATGTAAACAAAACACAGTATTCACCTCCACCTTTACTGTATCCTCACACATTTAATTTTTTTCAGATGGACCTGAAACTACTTCTGATTTCAACGGTGTTAGGAGTCATTTGTTACAGCAGTGCTCAGCAAGGTAAGATTATTTTCCATCCTATCTCAAGTTTCTGCTTTACTTACTGTAACTTCCACCTTGTTAGACAAAACCAACAGTAACACCAGTATTCTGTTTCTGTACACTGACTACACAGTACATCATCTAATCATAATATATTTCTACTAACCCACATCATAAATATACAGTACAGAATAGTGATTAACTGCCTGATGTCCCGTAAGGGTGAGCCGACCCCAACTGAGAATGTTGCTGTAATCTAATGATGTCATTAGCCAGAAGAAGAAGCAGCTCCACCTACACTGTAAACCCCAATACATTTTTTACTCAAATACTTCAAGTAAGTTACATTTACATTTAAGTCATTTAGCAGACGCTCTTATCCAGAGCGACTTACAAATTGGTGCATTCACCTGATCTCAAAGTCAATGAAAAGTCATTATTTCTTAAAATGTTTAAGTTGTCCTGACTCAACTAAACAAGGCAACAGTAAATGTGTCATCCCCCATGAATGATACAGCACCCCACTTTGAGCAAATTGAGATTGTGTGTGACTAACAAATTTCTGTTAATTACTATAGCTCCCGCCTTGAGCCAATCGGTGTAATTTTGTAAATGCCATATTTCTATGGCAAGACACATCATTCACCCAAGTTTCGTCACCATTGCTGTCTGAGATATCGCATATGACATACGAATGAACAGACGCAGACAGATCCACAGTTCCCTCCCCGATTTCATCGTGGGGGACAATGGGAAGTCACATCAACTAAATTTGTTAAGTTATGATAACAAATGTACTTTTTTCCCAGCATGCTCTACTGCAGGTAGACACAAAAAAATATGTAATATCTGTGTTTTTGCATGTACATTGAGGGATTGATTGATTAATGTTATGCTGCACAAAGATAAATAATAGATAGATATAGAGTGCCTTTCGAAAGTATTCAGACCCCTTGACTTTTTCCACATTTTGTAGGTTACAGCCTTATTCTCAAATTGATTAAATCGTTTTTTCCCTCATTTATCTACACACAATACCCCATAATGACAAAGCAAAAACAGGTTTTTATAAATTTTTGCTAATTTATTCAAAGTTAAAAAAATATATATATTTACATAAGTATTCATTTACATATTGCTCTGACATGCACTCTCAACTGTGGGACCTTATATAGACAAGTGTGTTCCTTTCCAAATCATGTCCAATCAATTGATTTACCACATGTGGACTCCAATCAAGTTGTAGAAACATCTCAAGGATGTTCAATGGAAACAGGATGCACCTGAGCTCAATTTCGAGTCTCATGGCAAAGGGTCTGAATACTTATGTAAATAAGGTATCTGTTTTTTATTTGTAATAAATTTGCTAACATTTCTACAAACCTGTTTTCACTGTGTCATTATAGGGTATTGTGTGTAGATTGCTGATGATTTTCTTTTTTTAAATCCATTTTAGAATAAGGCTGTAACGTAACAATGTTGAAGAAGTCAAGGGGTCTGAATACTTTCCAAAGGCACTGTATGTAATCGTATACAAATGTAAGCAAGATTTGAAAGTATTATGTTTTAGTAAAATATTATATCAGTTTTGGCTTCTTGAAGTCAATTTGCAGTCTAAAAATTATTTTTAAATATGTTCCAGCCCTCTGATCATCCTCTCAAAAATAAAATCGGTCCAATGCTGAATTATTTGATGAACCCTACCTTCAAATCAAATCAAATGTTATTTGTCATATTCACCGAATACAACAGATGTAGACCTTACTGTGAAATGCTTACTTACAAGCCCTTAACAAACAATGCAGTTCAAGAAAGCGTTCAGAAAATATTTACCAAATAAACTAAAGTAAAAAATAATAAAAAGTAACACAATAAAATATCAATAACGAGGCTATATACAAGGGATACCGGTACCGAGTCAATGTGGGGAGGTACAGGTTAGTCGAGGTCATTTGTAAGGGTAAGGTAAGGGTAAAGTGACTATGCATAGATAATACGTAGCGAGTAATGACAGTGTAAAAAACTAATGGGGGGGTGTCAATGTAAATAGTCCGGGTGGCCATTTGATTAATTGTTCAGCGGTCTTATGACTTGGGGGTAGAAGCTGTTAAGGAGCCTTTTGGTCCTAGATTTGGTGCTCCGGTACCGCTTGCTGTACGGTAGCAGAGAGAACAGTTTATGACTTAGATGACTGGAATCTTTGACAATTTTTTGGGCTTTCCTCTGACACTGCGTAGCATATTCAGTGGGAAGAAATAGTATGTGAACCCTTTAGAATTACCTGGATTTCTGCATAAATTGGTCATAAAATTGTATCTGATCTTCATTTAAGTCACAACTATAGAAAAATTCAAATTTTTCATGTCTTTATTGAACACACCGTGTTAACATTCACATTGCAGGTTGGAAAAAGTATGTGAACCCTTGGATTTAAAACAGGTTGACCCTCCTTTGGCAGCAATAACCTCAACCAAACATTTTCTATAGTTGCGGATCAGACCTCCACAACGGTTAGGAGGAATTTTGGACGATTCCTCTTTATAAAACTGTTTCAGTTCCACAATATTCTTGGGATGTCTGGTGTGAACCGCTCTCTTGATGTCATGACACAGTATCTCAATCGGGTTGAGGTCAGAAATGACTGGGCCACTACAGAAGGCATATTTTCTTCTGTTCAAGCCATTCTGTTGTTGATTTACTTCTGTCTTTCGGGTTGTTGTCCTGTTGCATCACCTAACTTCTGTTGAGCTTCAATGCAAAATGTCTTGATAAACTTGGGAATTCATTTTTCCGTCGACGATAGCAAGCTGTCCAGGTCCTGAGGCAGCAAAGCCACTCCAAACCATGATGCTCCCGCTATCATAGTTTACAGTTGTGATGAGGTTCTGATGTTGGTGTGCTGTGCCTTTTTTTTCTCCACACATAGTGTTGTGGGTTCCTTCCAAACAACACAACTTTAGTTTAATCTTGCCAGTAGCTCTGTGGAACATCCAGGTGCTCTTTTGCGAACTTCAGACGTGCAGCAATTTATTTGGACAACAGTGGTTTCTTCCATGGTGTCCTCCCATGAACACCATTCTTGTTTAGTGTTTTGCCTATTGTAGACTCGTCAACAGAGATGTTAGCATCTTCCAGAGATTTCTGTAAGTCTTTATCTGACACTCTAGGATTCTTCTTAACCTCATTGAGCATTCTGCGCTGTGCTCTTGCAGTCATCTTTACAGGACGGCCACTCCTAGGGAGAGTAGCAACAGTGCTGAAATTTCTCCATCTATAGACAATTTGTCTTACCGTAGACTGACTTTTAAAGATACCTTTCCAACTTTATGCAAGGCAACAATTTTTAATCTTAATCTTAGGCCTTCTGCGATCTCTTTTGTTCGATGCCTGGTTCACATCAGGCAATGCTTCTTGTGTATAGCAAACTCAAATTTTGTGAGTGTTTTTTATGGGCCAGCGCAGCTCTAACCAAAATCTCCAATCTCGTGTCATTGATTCGACTCCAGGTTAGTTGACTCCTAACTTCAATTAGCTTTTGGAGAAGTCATTAGCCTAGTTGTTCACATACTTTTTCCAACCTACACTGTGAATGTTTAAATTATGTATTCAATAAAGACAAGAAAAATACAATAATTTGTGTGTTATTAGTTTAAGCACCCTGTGTTTGTCTATTGTTGCGACTTAGATGATCAGGTCAAATTTTATGGCAAATTTATGCAGATATCCAGGTAATTTCAAAGGGTTCACATACTTTTTCTTTCCACTGTAGGTCCTAGATAGCAGGAAGCTTGGCCCCAGTGATGTACTGGGCCGTACACACTACCCTCTGCACCACCTTACGGTCAGATGCCGAGCAGTTGCCATACCAGGCGGTGATGCAACTGGTCAGGATGCTCTCGATGGTACAGCTGTAGAACTTTTTGAGGATCTGGGGACCCATGCCAAATCTTTTCAGTCTCCTGAGGGGGAAAAGGTGTTGTCGTGCTCTCTTCACGACTGTCTTGGTGTGTTTGGACCATGATAGTTTGTTGTCGATGTGGAGACCAAGGAACTTGAAACTCTCGAGTTGCTCCACTACAGCCCTGTCAATGTTAATTGGGGCCCGTTCGGCCCGCATTTTCCTGTAGTCCACAATCAGCTCCTTTGTCTTGCTCACATTGAGGGAGAGGTTGTTGTCCTGGCACCACATTGGAGGTCTCTGACCTCCTCCCTTTAGGCTGTCTTATCGTTGTCGGTAATCAGGCCTACCACTGTTGTGTCGTCAGCAAATTTAATAATGGTGTTGGAGTTGTGCTTGGATCTGTTGGGGCGGTATGCGAATTGGAGTGGGTCTAGAGTATCCGGGATGATGCTGTTGATGTGAGCCATGACCAGTCTTTCAAAGCACTTCATGGCTACCAACGTGAGTAATCATTTAGGCAGGTTACCTTTGCTTCCTTGGGTGCAGAGACGATGGTGGTCTGCTTGAAACATGCAGGTATTACAGACTTGGTCAGGGAGAGATTGAAAATGTCAGTGAAGACACTTTCCAGTTGGTCCGCACATGCTTTGAGTACACGTCCTGATAATCCCTCTGGCTCTGTAGCTTTGTGAATGTTGACCTGTTTAATAAAGGTATTTTTCACATCGGCTATCGAGAGCCAGAACAGCTGGTGCTCTCATTTATGCTTTAGTGTTGCTTGCCTCGAAGCAAGCATAACAGGCATTTAGCTCGTCTGGTAGGCTCACATCTGTAATAGTTTTCAAGCCCCGCCACATCTGACGAGTGTTAGAGCCGGTGTAGTAGGATTGAATCTTGATCCTGTATTGATGCTTTGCCTGTTTGATGGTTCGTCTGAGGGCATAGCGGGATTTCTTATAAGCGTACGGATTAATGTCCCGCTCCTTGAAAGCGGCAGCTCTAGCCTTTAGCGCGATGCGAATGTTGCCTGTAATCCATGGCTTCTGGTTGGGATATGTACGTACGGTCACTGTGGGGGCGACGTCGTCGATGCACTTATTGATGAAGCCGATGACTGAGGTGGTATGCTCCTCAATGCCATTGGATGAATTCCGGAACATATTCCAGTCTGTGCTATCAAAACAGTCCAGTAGCGTAGCATCCACATCATCTGACCACCTCTGTATTAAGCAAGTCACTGGTACTTCCTGCTTTAGTTTTTGCTTGTAAGCAGGAATAAGAAGGATATAATTATGGTCAGATTTGACAAATGGAGGGCGAGGGAGAGCGTTGTATGCTTCTCTGTGTGTGGAGTAAATGTGGTCTAGAGTTGTTTTTCCTCTGGTTGCACATGTGAGATGCTGGTAGACATGAGGTAAAACGGATTTAAGTTTGCCTGCATTAAAGTCCCCTGCCACTAGGAGCGCTGCTTCTGGGTGAGCATTTTCTTGTTTGCTTATGGCCTTTTACAGCTGGTTGAGTGCGGTCTTAGTGCCAGCATCGGTTTATGGTGGTAAATAGATGGCTAGGAATAATATAGATGAGAACTCTCTTGGTAGATAGTGTGGTCTACAGCTTGTCATAAAGTATTTTACCTAAGGCGAGTAATACCTTGAGACTTCTTTAATATTAGACATCGCGCACCAGCTGTTATTGACAAATAGACACGCACCCCCGCTCCTCATCTTACCAGACATAGCTTCTCTGTCCTGCCGATGCATGGAAAATTCTGCCAGCTCTATATTATCCGTGTCGTCGTTCAGCCACGACTCGGTGAAACATAAGATAATACCGTTTTTCATGTCCCGTTGGTAGAACAGTCTTGATCGTATATCATTCATTTTGTTTTCCAAAATGATGTTGGCCAATAGAACGGATGGTAGTGGAGGTTTACTCACTGGAATTCTCAGAAGGCAGGCTGACCGACGCACCCTTTTTCTCCGTCTTTTCTTCACGTTCCGGAGAAAGCAGTATATCCTTCGCGTCAGACTTGTTAAAGGAAAAACTTTGTCCAGTTCAAGGTGAGTAATCGCTGTTCTGATGCCCAGAAGTTATTTTCAGTCATAAGAGACGGTAGCAGAAACATTGTGTACATAATAGGTTAAAAAAAAAGTTACAAACAACGCAGAAAAACTAACAAAATAGCACATTTACATTACATTTACATTTACGTCATTTAGCAGACGCTCTTATCCAGAGCGACTTACAGTAGTGAATGCATACATTTCATACCTTTTTTTTTCTGTGCACAGTTGGTTAGAAGCACGTAAAACAGCAGCCATCCCCTCCGGCGCCATTCTATAAAATCTGAGATATGTATTGTCATAAAGAGTTTAATTATAATGATAACATTCACCTAGGAATTCACTTGGTGAAGGCCACAGGACTCACTTGAAAAGGCAAGACACACTGGGAAATTATATTGGAGGCGTGGCTTAGTGGGGCCATTGCAAAAAAAATTCAAGCTGATACAACTCAAATCTGAACCCCCTACAGGGTAACAGTTACTCTATTGGTTTGAGTAATGACTACAAATCGCTTTAAGTAACTGTACTCAGAAATATTAGGTGCAACAAGTTTCCTCAAAAGATGAGTAATGACATCACACTGGGGTTTACAGTGTATGTTTCTTTGAGCATTTCTTTGAGCATAGCAGTGAAGACATCATGGAACAGCGGAATATTCCATTCTGTCTCTGGCTCCATTTACTGTTCTCTCTGAGCCACACAGTTTTCCAAATTACACAACGTGTACACTCTGGCTTATTTCCTGGTCAGGTTTTAGGAGTCTATGATGAGTTTGCTTCTTTTCAACCTTTGTTTTTCCATTCCAGAAGGGAACGAGTGCATCAAGGCTAATGCCAAATCCTGTGGGGAGTGTATTCAAGTGGGAGCAAAATGTGGCTGGTGCATGGACCCAGTACGTGGATATGAATTTGCCAATAACATTGTTACTGCGTTGATGCTACACAACCTTAATATCAACTGACTCAGCGTTACAACTTGAAGAATCTAAACTGTTCCTTGGAATTAAACACTAGTATGTCGGGCAATATTGTTTGTAACCTTTATAACCTGCTTGGGAGTGTAGGAAATACATTTTCAGAAAATAAGGACCTTACATTTTGGGTGGATTTCCTCTGAGTGCCATAATGCAATGTTTCATAATACTTATACCTCCTCTCTCCCAGGAGTTCCTGAAGCAGGGTGAGGCCACATCGACCCGCTGTGACGAGCTGGAGTCCCTGAGGAAGAGAGGTTGCAGCTCCGCCAAGGTAGAGAACCCCCGAGGCAGCCAGCGGATCCTGAAGGACAAGGTTGTGACCAACCGCAACAAGGGAGAAGGGAAACTCCGACCAGAGGACATCACACAGATCCAGCCACAGAAACTCACCCTCAGCCTCAGATCTGGTAAAAACTTACATGGAACTGTTACGTTTGATTGGGTAGCATCCCAAATGGAACCCTTTTCCCTATTTAGTGCACTACTGTTAGCTCTAGTCAAAAGTAGTGCCTTATGTTAGGAATCGGGTGCCATTAGGGATGCAGTCTTAGTTAACTTTGCTTCAGCCAAAACATATTGCTTGACAACCATTGTTGACGCAGCGTTGCTGAAGGTCTTTTTTATTTCTCCTGCTGTTCCTCCGTGGTCTTTCACTGTTATGTTGATTATTTACAGTAGCCTCCATTTTCTTTTGAGTGTTTTAGCTATTATGATTTGGAAGGAATGTTCCTTATACTCTTTCATGTGAAGGCCAGCACCTTATTTGACAGGGAAGGTGCACACGAATCAAGATTTCAATGTTCACATCAATGTAAATATGCCAGAGTTAGCAAGTCAGTAGTCCCCGGTATAACCTTGCCCATTTGTCTGTGTACTGCAGGTGAACCCCAGTCTTTTAACCTGAAGTTCAAACGGGCCGAGGATTACCCCATTGACCTCTACTACCTGATGGACCTGTCCTACTCCATGAAGGACGATCTGGAAAACGTCAAGAACCTGGGAACACAGCTGATGCTGGAGATGTCAAAGATCACGACTGATTTTAAAATCGGTGAGATTGAGAATCAGCCTGGTTGTATGAGGATTGGGGATGTTTATATTTCTTTGAACCTCTTCTCCATTTTAAATTGATCTCTTCTGCTTTCAGTTCAGGTTGGGTGCATATTGCATAGTTACACTGTACTACAATACCCATAATGACGTGTAAGATAACCAGTTTGATCTTAGTATAGATGTTTTGAAGCTAACAAATTGGTGTCCCGTCTCCCTAACAATACAGTTTATATATGGGATGGATCTCTTCTTCTTCTAGGTTTTGGTTCCTTTGTAGAGAAGACGGTGATGCCTTACATTAGCACCACCCCGGCCAAGCTGCTGAACCCCTGTACTGGGGACCAGAACTGCACCAGTCCCTTCAGCTACAAGAACGTCCTGAAGCTGACCAGCAATGGACAGGAGTTCAACACCCTGGTGGGACAACAGCAGATCTCTGGAAACCTGGACTCACCAGAGGGAGGCTTCGATGCCATCATGCAAGTGGCTGTGTGTGGTGTAAGTAATATGTTTTTATTATCATATTTAGGAACAGTTTCCCGGACATAGATCAAGCCTAGTCCTGGACTGAAAAGCTTTCTCCATTGAGCTTACTTTTTACTCCAGGACAAGGCTTGATATCTGTCCAGAAAACCAGCCCATAAAGTTCCAATAATACTTTTATCAGGGCTTTATATTGACTGTCTCATGGTACCAGACCTCAACACCCTATTCTCATTTGAGAATGGCTGGAGTCAAGGCTTGTTGTGTATATGTTTTATAAAATGTTTGAGAGTTCATTCACTCTAGGGTGCTTAACTGCTATTTTAAGAGGGTAAACTCTCACATAGTTGTTCATAGTTTTTAATATATACTTCCTGAATTTTTTATAAGTCTTGTAATTTTTTTCTCTGGTATTTCTGTAGGCTGTGTCCTTTTTCTGTATGTGGTTAATTTAATAGGCCTCCTTCCTCCCTCCCTCCCTCCCTCCCTCCCTCCCTCCCTCCCTTCCCCAGGAGGATATTGGCTGGAGGAACGTCACCCGTCTGCTGGTGTTCTCCACTGATGCTGGCTTCCACTTTGCTGGAGACGGGAAACTGGGAGGGATAGTTCTGCCCAACGATGGGAAATGTCACCTGGAGAACGACATGTACACAATGAGCCACTACTATGTATGTATGGTAATACACTATGTAGTATAATAATGCACTATGTATTATAGTAATGCACTATGCATTATGGTAATACACTATGTAGTATAATAATGCACTATGTAGTATAATAATGCACTATGTATTATAGTAATGCACTATGTATTATAGTAATGCACTATGCATTATAGTAATGCACTATGTAGTATAATAATGCACTATGTAGTATAGTAATGCACTATGCAGTATAATAATGCACTATGCATTATAGTAATGCACTATGTAGTATAATAATGCACTATGTATTATGGTAATGCACTATGCATTTTAGTAATGCACTATGTAGTATAATGCACTATGTATCATAGTAATGTACTATGTAGTATAATAATGCATTATAGTAATGCACTATGTAGTATAATAATGCACTATGCATTATAGTGCATTATTATGTATTGTGACTTTATGTATTGGGACTTTTCTTTCTAGTCTTCTGTGTGGTCTGTATTTTGAATATGACAATATTTAAAGGGAATGGGCTACTTGCCCTTAGTGATGTCATCAAAGGGCTTACCTGGTACCTGTACTTCCTCATTGTCTCCCTGTAACAGGACTACCCCTCCATCGCTCACCTGGTTCAGAAACTGAGCGACAACAACATCCAGACGATCTTTGCCATCACAGAGGAGTTCCAGCCTGTTTACATAGTCAGTCAGTTGTTCCATTACACTGTGTGTGGGTGTGTGTCTGTGTGTGTTTGTACGTGGGTGTGTGTGTGGATGTGTGTGTGGAATTCTTTTAAATTTTCTGTGCTTGTCTGTTAGAAGAAGCCCAACTCTTTGAAGAGCAGCATTTGCTCCTTGTTACCAGTAGCATCTCTTTAGAGTTCTGCTTGTTCCCCAAATGGCACCATGTTCCCTAAAAAGTGAACTACTTTTGACGAGAGCCCTATGGGCCTAGGTCAATAGCACTGCACTTTGTGTGGAATAGGTTTCCATTTGGGCAGCAGCCTTTGAATGTTCCCTGCTGCCCTCTAGTGCTTTTCAAGCCAATTAGAAGTCTGTCTGGAGTTCCGTAATGACCTTTTATCATATCCCCATCAGTCCAATGTTTGGACAATATTTGCAATCTATCAAACTCGGTAGAATGGCGTTCTCATTTAGTTGATTCCACGATGCATCCCAAATGGCACCCTATTCCCGATATTAGTAGTGGACTATGTAGGGATTGAGTGCCATTTAGGACGCAGCCTTGGATCTCTGAATTTAGAACCTCACAACACTGCAAAAAGTTGTAACTTTAGATTGACCTTACCACTATGTGATGCAGACCACAATCAAACTACTCCACAATCTAAATGGGTCAGGCAAAACATGACAAAACTGTTTTGCTCTAGACTTTTCTGGTGAGTATTTAGAGATTGACATTCTAGTACATGATAATTTAGTGTATTGTGTTTTCTCTCTCAGGAGTTAAAGAATCTCATTCCTAAATCTGCGGTGGGGACACTCTCTGCCAACTCCAGCAACGTTATCAACCTCATTATTGATGCCTACAATGTAAGTATAGATTGGATTGGTTTAGTTACTTTTGAAGGTGCACTTCTGCACACTAACTTTCATCCTCAAAATAGTTGGCAAAACCATGCTGCTGCTACTGTTAAGTCATCACATCTCTCTTTCTGAACTGATCTTTCTGTGGGAATAGTCAAAAATATGCTCTTCTGCTTTTGTAAAACTGAAGCCTACTGAAAATGTTGTATATGTTGTATATACTGTACAAAGGGCTAATTGTTGTTCTTTATGTGCTAGTCTCTTTCCTCAGAGGTGATTCTGGAGAACAGCAAGCTACCAGAGGGAGTGACCATAATGTACCAGTCACGCTGCAAGAACGGAGTGACTGGTGAGGGAGAGATGGGAAGAAAATGCTCCAATATCTCCATCGGTGACGAGGTGAGAAACCAAAACAACACGCCATTGAATGTTTTCTATTCTAAATATGTTTTTTTTTTCTTCAGCTTTTTGGTACAGTTATTTTAGCTTTCTGATCAAGTAAATATAATGTTTTCCATATCTGTAGGTGTCTGAGTTGTCAAGGTCATTGTTTTTATTACAAAATGTCATCCCTGATCTGTAGGTGTTTTTCATCATAAGCATCACAGCTAAGCAGTGTCCTAAAATGGGCAAACCAGAGACCATCAAGATCAAACCCCTAGGGTTCAATGAGGAGGTGGAGATCACTCTGAACTTCATCTGCGAGTGTGACTGTCACAAACATGGCATTGAGAACAGTGAGATCTGCCACAACGGCAACGGGACATATGAATGTGGAGCCTGCAGGTAAGGCACTTATGTTTCACTAGCAGAAGATTTAAACCCTTATTCTCCTTCCATATTGTAATAATTTCCATGGCATAGAGATACATTATGATATTCGATACTGTATATATAATGTGTTGTAAATCTATTTCTATGGGCCATTAGCATGTGACTGCATGTGAATATTTTTACAATGGCAGTCTTTTATGCAGTCCTCCCTTGTTGTTGTTAATAACATTACATTTCCTTTACTATCTGTCAGGTGCAATGAGGGCCGTATTGGTAGACAGTGTGAGTGCAGCACCAACGAGGTGACCAGCGAAGACCTGGATAAGAGCTGCCGTAAAGACAACGGTACAGACATCTGCAGCAACAACGGAGACTGTGTGTGTGGAACCTGTGAGTGTAAGAAGAGAGAGAACCCAGAGGAACGCTACAGTGGGAAGTTCTGCGAGTGTGACAACTTCAACTGTGACCGCTCCAACAACAAACTCTGTGGAGGTACGTGAGTTCAGTTCATTGGATGATCAATAAAGATTGTGTTTGCTGTGAAATGATGGTCAAGACCTGTGTTACATCTGAAGACAAGTGTAACATCTTCCTCAGAGCACAAACTACCTCTGTGTTTGTGGTGTAATGGGTCATTTCCCAATTAAATTAGAGATCAGTTGATCAAATCAGACATCGCCTTTTACGAAATGAGATTTACCGTGTTCAATTTAGCTTCATTTCATCTCTAATCTAGAATATTATCTACAATATCAAATGATGTTTGAACTTTAGAGGATCATCTTTGACCCTGTGTGTTGTGTTGTGGCAGGACATGGTCACTGTGAGTGTAGGGTGTGTATATGTGATGCCAACTGGACAGGCAGTGCCTGTGACTGTTCTCTGGACACCACGACCTGCCTGGCTTCCAACAAGCAGATCTGTAACGGACGAGGCACCTGTGAGTGTGGCACCTGCAAGTGTACTGACCCAAAGTTCCAGGGCCCCAGCTGTGAGATCTGTCCTACCTGTCCAGGGGTCTGCGCAGAACACAAGTGAGTTGAATAAAGGAATGAATGAATTGTATTTGTTTATTTTATTCTGTTTTAACTATGCAGAAAACAACAATATACAACGAGTTTATTTCCAAAACGCTATATTGAAAAAAATGCACTTTTCTGTTTTTACATCAGAAATTATTCCTTATGGGTACCTTCATGTGTTTGTAAAATATTACTGTTCTCAGATGTTTTTATTCATAGATTTGAAATGAAAAATGTTATTTTTTGTGAACCACAATGCAAAATGTATGCTTTAGTCTCAGGTCCTGTCTGTCCATTGTTTAGCTGGAATGGAATGTTCGTATCCAATATATTTCACTGTGATATGTGGTTGTCTCAACTAGCGATCTTAAGATGAATGCACTTACTGTTAGTCACTTTGGATGAGAGTATCTGCTAAATGACTAAAATATCAAATGTACATTTTTTACAGATATATCTCATATTACGTATAGATTTTTTTATGTCACAAATGTATCATTTGTACAGTTTTAAAAAAACATGATTATTTGTTTCTCTGAAATGAAACCATCAAGTGATAGATTTTAAATGTCTGTCATTGATCAACCCTGTGCCATGATTAGATAGTGAAATAACACACCAATCTCTTTCAGAATATCTTTAAACAATAAAAGCTAACGTTTCTGAAAATGTACACCGGTATGTAGAATTTTTAATTGAACTGCTTTATATGCTGTATTTCCCACTGGGAATGTTGCGTGTGGATTACACAAAGGTTTGTTGTGATGGTTGAAATGAATTCTGCTTTTTTTTAAATGTATTATTATTTGAGGGACCGGTTCCTTCTCTCTTTCCTCAGCCTGAGTTTAATGCCTCTTAACCTTTTAAGTAGGCATAAAGAGATGTCTTCCTTTATCTGTCTTAACCTCAATTATTATTGTGACCTTTGTTTACTTTCTTCTGATAATTCCAAGAAAGGGGACCAATGAACAGTCTAGACACAACTGTGATATCTAAAACCAGTAGTGGTGGCAAGGGTACAGCATTGTCCACTACAAACACCTGCATGTGGAGTGGAACCTCAATATCCAGCTTTCTTGCATTCCAGTAGACTAGTGAATATGTCACAAGTTTATCAAGCATCACAATGCGAGACTACCTGCGTGTGTTACTCCATCTGTACAGAGTTACATGTCAATGTCCTGTCTTCCACAGGGAGTGTGTTCAGTGCAGGGCCTTTGGGACGGGGGAGAAGAAGGACACGTGTGAGAGAGACTGTAGCTACTTCAACCTGATCAAGGTGAAGGACAGGGGAAAGCTGCCTCAGCCAGGACAGGCCTTCCCCCTGATACACTGTAAGGAGAGGGATGCCAACGACTGCTGGTTCTACTACACCTACGCTGTCAACAACAAGACAGAGAAGGAGGTCCATGTGGTGGAAACACTAGGTGAGAGCATATTACATACAGCCTACTATATCATTGTGACTGAGGATATTACAGTGAAAAAGGAGGTTATTTGTTTGTCGATGGAGTCATTTTGTGATTAGAGCCAGAAAAATTCTTGGCTCTAATGGCACTAGGACCTAGTACTCCGGCCTGAAGTTCTTCCTGGTCAGCTTACAGGGTCAGGTAGAGTTCCTGGGCCTATATATAATGCAAATCAGGAAGGACTTTATTGTAAATCAGCATTTGCTCTTACAGTAACTGACTTGCCTGGTTAAATAAATAAATACAAGTTGGTATAACTGAATGTTCCTGACTGTGTGTTTCCTGCCTGTGTTCCAGACTGCCCTGCGGGCCCTGACATCATCCCCATCGTGGCTGGCGTGGTGGCGGGCATCGTGCTGATAGGCCTGGCTTTGCTTCTCATCTGGAAGCTGCTGATGATCATCCACGACAGGAGAGAGTTCGCCAAGTTTGAGAAGGAGAAGATGAATGCTAAATGGGACACGGTAAGAGAGTGGAGATGGTAGATACAGGATGCAGGAAGCCATCTTGGAGAACTGTTTGCTCTGGCCCATAATGGGGATGATGATGATGATGATGATGCTGATGTACTTTTGCAGGTCTTAGTTTGTATTCTCCCTGACTGTAATTTCAGTAGGTTGATTGAGATGTGGAAAACTGGTGTTATAGATATGGCCACTGTGTGAATTTCTTACGCAGAGAACAGACTCCTGAAGGAATACAGAATTGGAAATGTTTTACTCCCTCTCAACCTTTGATGATAGTTGCTTTTGACGATGACTTCATAAGATGTCACACACATTTTTCCACAGTCCTACCCAACAGTTTGTTTAAAATGTTCTTAAAACCCTGTAGTTTTAAGTAATCTGTGCAAAATACGGCTATGAAAAAAGGAAGCCTTTTTGGAATGCAAAGGTCTGGACACACATCTGTCTTTTCATGGGAGTGGCTACAGCAGCTTAGTTTGTTCTGTGTTATACTTCAACCTAGTGGCATGTTATCTACACTGCAGGAGAGGTTAAATTCCAGACAGCGGGCAGGGTTTGAAATCCTTAATGATTCAGCTCATCCTGATTACTCCCAGTCAGACCAGCCACATGTGATTGCCTCTCTGGTCTGGTGACATGGGCAGGGCACTGAGGCTTCTGGACCGTCTCATTATGGTACATGGAGAAGACACCAGACCTAAATGACTGTATGAGAGAGCAGACTGACCTGACTTGTTACATATTAAAGGGGAATATAACCAGCACTGTAAGATGATTTTCAAAGGGAGATGATCAACCTCTGAGTCTTGGATCCTGATGTAGAAATACCCCTTTTTCAGGGGATTCATTTTTTCACTTCTTTGTCATATCATTGTTTCATTCCTTCTCATTTGTCTTCACCCATGCTTTTCATTTCATTCTCTGTTTCCTGTTCTTAATTTTCTGTCCCACTCTCTCAACCCATAGCAAGAGAATCCCATTTACAAGAGCCCTATTAATAAGTTCCAGAATCCGAACTATGGACATAAAGCTGTGGTTCTATAAGTTTGTATTTACTTTCCCTCTCCTCTGTTTTCCTGCATGGGTTTCCTGTTTGTTTGTTTGTTTATATGTTTGTGTTTGTCATCATACTGTAAACTGTCACTTTTTCATCCATCTCAATATTTCTGGCATTCATTTGGTCTCTTTGGGCCAAATAAGACAGTTGATGAAACTGTGCAGAAAGATCCATATGAGTGGATATTAAAACCCACAATAATATTTATTGTTTTGTTGGTCAACACAAGCTGTCCCATCTGTTAGTAGTTTAAATGGAGGTAAGTATTAACATGTGGTTACATGTAGGCCCAGTACACTTCAGTTTAAGTCTAATATTTATATTATATTTAATGCTACAGTATGATGGAAATGGCATGTTGCGACTGTGACGTTTGTTGATATTTCTTCTAAAAGTGTTGGAAAGATCTGTCCAAAGAATGCTTCATAATCGTTTGATATTCTAAATGGATGGCTTGGATTTTGCTGTGGTGTTTTTTCCTAATAAATTTGTTGCAGCTGTTGTCACACGACTGACATGTTATGTGACAGATATAATATGACTGACTGTACATTACAATTCTAATGTTTTCTCCTTGTTTCTCTTGTGCCTTCCAGGGCGAAAACCCTATCTACAAGAGTGCTGTTACGACAGTGGTCAACCCCAAATATGAAGGCAAATGATGGAGCTTGAAAAACACTGTATGCAAATATACTTATAGCGGATCGAGGGTGAGAGGGATAGTGGCATGGGGGGATTCATTGTATGTATTTTGTCATTTCTTCTTTTTGTTGCTTCAGTATCATAACATTACATTTGGCCAATACATTTGGTATGTTTACTAACATTTTATTTTCTATGCATTTTCTTAAAAAAAAAAAAATGTACAGTTATGTGTATATACTTTTAAGATTATTTCATTTCTTGAATCACTGTTTGAAATTAAGGTTTTTGCCACAGGACTGGTATGGGCAAAGGGTTTTACCTTTCAAAGACAATATCTGTACTCCAAATGGCACCCTATTCCCTTTATAGTGCACTACTTTTGACAAGGGCTGATGGGACTCTGGTAAAAGTAACACTATAAAGATAATAGGATGCCATTAGGGAAGCAGAAATAGACAATACCCATATGGACACAGAAAGCTCTCATTCTCTACACGGACTTGATGTTATTGTGTTATTGTCTGTGTCTAAATGACACCCTATTCCCTTTTTATAGTGCACTACTTTTGACGATGGCCAATGGGCTCTGATCAAAAGTAGTTAACTACTGTATATAGGTAATAGAGTGCCATTTGGAATGAAGAAATCAAGTATTTGATACACTGCCGATTTTGCAGGTTTTCCTACTTACAAAGCATGTAGAGGTCTGTCATTTTTATCATAGGTACACTTCAACTGTGAGAGACGGAATCTAAAACAAACATCCAGAAAATCACATTCTATGATTTTTAAGTAATTACATGCTTTGTAAGTAGGAAAACCTGTAAAATCGGCAGTGTATCAAATACTTGTTCTCCCCACTGTATGTAGTATACACATTGATTTGTGTATAAAAGTAATCCATTAAACAGGATTATAAGAATCTGGATTTATCATTGAGAGCAGTTTTTAAAGATTAATTTATCACATCAATCACATAATTGTCAATCATAGAAAACCATTGGTTGACTCTAACCTTGTCATCAGATATAATTTCATGCGTGAAGAAGTGCTATTACATTGATGTTTTAAAAGTGATCATTGCACTATTGATGAATACAAATTTGCATTGGGAAAGGACTGAAAAGACTAAGAATAGATAATGTCATAAGACTGTCATCAACTATATATATTAAAAGGATTGAAAACCACTTGTATTAATGGGATAAAAATCATCTAAATCAATGAATTACACAATCAATTGACATGTCTTTGGGACAAAATTTAAAGTTTCATTTATTTTTAGTATAATATAGTTATATTCTATAAGATTTCAGTATTCAACATTCCTTTTCTGTGCTCATTCCAAGCAAGCCAAATATGCCTTCATTGCAAAGCCTTCCCGTTGGGCACAGACGTCAATTCAACATCTATTCCACATTGGTTCTATGTCATTTTGATGAAACGACGTGAAAACAACGTTGATTCAACCAATGTGTTTCATGTTGATCAATGTTAAAAATTGTGACCTTTGTTCTGAAATCACAGGGCCTTTCATCTGTAATAGTGTTTGTGTGAAATCAGTATTGAAGTAAAAGGCTTCTTGGAATGTGTTTTTAAAATAAAAAAATCTCTCAAAATACCACATCTTGTTTTTAAAGTGCCTTTTTAAACTGGAAGTGTGCGAAAGTCTCCAGTGTTATTCCAGAATTGTAAAAGGTTTGTACACACATGTCAAGTGTGTGCAGGATGAAGAAAAATGTTGTTGAAGAGTCGGAGGGTGTACAATGCTGCAATTGTGGTGGGAATCACATTCCTGAGTCCCCCGGAGTGCCCTGTCAGGGTGAAGGAGGTCGAGGTAGCTGTCAAGCGGGTCTCCTATGCGGAGGAATTGGAAATTGTTGGAGGAAATGGAGATGAGGATGACATGGTAGTGGATGCCCCGCAGCTTGCTGAGAAAGTCATTAATCAGTTAAAGGATCCTGAAACACTGATTGTTAAGTAGTGGATTTTGTTGCGTTTATTGCGCTGGTGATTCATTGTACTGGCCAAACAACCAAGAAATCTAAGAAACTGGACATTGTGAAACCTAAAAGGTTTTTGGATCTCCAGGACTTCACAGCCAAGACATTGCAGGGAATATGATCTGAAGATGTTCCCCCCTCTCAGGCCCCAGAGGCTGTGTAGAGATCTGAGTAGGAAGACAGGCTATTTTGTTTTATTTTTGGTTTTGTTGATGCTTTTTCCTCTTTTTCGGAGTTAAAGCCTCCCAGTTTTCACCCCACTCAGTAGGTGGCGGCAATACACCATAATAGGATGTAGTCCGCTGTAAAACTCTACAGAAGAAGTAGTATTATTCTCCAGCCCAGTGTAGGATCAGATCGGGCCAAGTAGCGGAATAGTGGTGAGGTTTTTAATGGGTGTAGGGTTAGTTGGTAGGGCAATTTTCTTCCTTTTTCTGTCCCCTTTTTGTGTTACAAAGTCTAATGAATTCACACTCCATAATAGTAGGCGGAAACACAGGGCTAGATAAAACAACATTTACTAATAGAGCCCCACAGTGGCCCTCTCATAATACCCAAAAAACCTAGCGGTCAGACAGGGAAATAGTTATAATAATATTTTCCACCATTTATTCTTCCTATAGGGGATTTTAGAAATGCTTAAAATAAGGACGGTGTTGCGTGAGGCTTACCCTGGTGTGACGTTTTGATAACTGTAAATCTGTTTCGGACAAGGTGACTTATCAATCAATCCTCTCTGCCTCCTTCTTTCCACTCCTCTCCTCTTTTGACCTCACCCTCTCACCTTCCCCCCCTACTCACAAGGCAGGCAATACGCTTGACCTCATCTTTACTAGATGCTGTTCTTCCACTAATCTCATTGCAACTCCCCTCCAAATCTCCGACCACTACCTTGTATCCTTTTCCCTCTCGCTCTCATCCAACACTTCTCACTCTGCCCCTACTCGGATGGTATTGCGCCGTCCCAACCTTCGCTCTCTCTCTCCCGCTACTCTCTCCTCTTCCATCCTATCATCTCTTCCCTCTGCTCAAACCTGCTCAAACCTTCTCCAACCTATCTCCTGATTCTGCCTCCTCAACCCTCCTCTCCTCCCTTTCTGCATCCTTTGATTTTCTCTGTCCCCTATCCTCCAGGCCGGCTCGGTCCTCCCCTCCTGCTCCGTGGCTCGACGACTCACTGCGAGCTCACAGAACAGGGCTCCGGGCAGCCGAGCGGAAATGGAGGAAAACTCGCCTCCCTGCGGACCTGGCATCCTTTCACTCCCTCCTCTCTACATTCTCCTCTTCTGTCTCTGCTGCTAAAGCCACTTTCTACCACTCTAAATTCCAAGCATCTGCCTCTAACCCTAGGAAGCTCTTTGCTACCTTCTCCTCCCTCCTGAATCCTCCTCCCCCTCCCCCCCCTCCTCCCTCTCTGCGGATGACTTCGTCAACCATTTTGAAAAGAAGGTTGACGATATCCGATCCTCGTTTGCTAAGTCAAACGACACCGCTGGTCCTGCTCACACTGCCCTACCCTGTGCTTTGACCTCTTTCTCCCCTCTCTCTCCAGATGAAATCTCGCGTCTTGTGACGGCCGGCCGCCCAACAACCTGCCCACTTGACCCTATCCCCTCCTCTCTTCTCCAGACCATTTCCGGAGACCTTCTCCCCTACCTCACCTCGCTCATCAACTCATCCTTGACCGCTGGCTACGTTGCACCCCTTCTGAAAAAACCTACACTCGATCCCTCCGATGTCAACAACTACAGACCAGTATCCCTTCTTTCTTTTCTCTCCAAAACTCTTGAACGTGCCGTCCTTGGCCAGCTCTCCTGCTATCTCTCTCAGAATGACCTTCTTGATCCTAATCAGTCAGGTTTCAAGACTGGGCATTCAACTGAGACTGCTCTTCTCTGTGTCACGGAGGCTCTCCGCACTGCTAAAGCTAACTCTCTCTCCTCTGCTCTCATCCTTCTAGACCTATCTGCTGCCTTTGATACTGTGAACCATCAGATCCTCCTCTCCACCCTCTCCGAGTTGGGCATCTCCGGCGCGGCCCACGCTTGGATTGCGTCCTACCTGACAGGTCGCTCCTACCAGGTGGCGTGGCGAGAATCTGTCTCCGCACCACGCGCTCTCACCACTGGTGTCCCCCAGGGCTCTGTTCTAGGCCCTCTCCTATTCTCGCTATACACCAAGTCACTTGGCTCTGTCATATCCTCACATGGTCTCTCCTATCATTGCTATGCAGACGACACACAATTAATCTTCTCCTTTCCCCCTTCTGATAACCAGGCGGTGAATCGCATCTCTGCATGTCTGGCAGACATATCAGTGTGTTTGACGGATCACCACCTCAAGCTGAACCTCGGCAAGACGGAGCTGCTCTTCCTCCCGGGGAAGGACTGCCCGTTCCATGATCTCGCCATCACGGTTGACAACTCCCTTGTGTCCTCCTCCCAGAGTGCTAAGAACCTTGGCGTGATCCTGGACAACACCCTGTCGTTCTCCACTAACATCAAGGCGGTGACCCGATCCTGTAGGTTCATGCTCTACAACATTCGCAGAGTACGACCCTGCCTCACACAGGAAGCAGCGCAGGTCCTAATCCAGGCACTTGTCATCTCCCGTCTGGATTACTGCAACTCGCTGTTGGCTGGGCTCCCTGCCTGTGCCATTAAACCCCTACAACTCATCCAGAACGCCGCAGCCCGTCTGGTGTTCAACCTTCCCAAGTTCTCTCACGTCACCCCGCTCCTCTGCTTTCTCCACTGGCTTCCAGTTGAAGCTCGCATCCGCTACAAGACCATGGTGCTTGCCTACGGAGCTGTGAGGGGAACGGCACCTCCATACCTTCAGGCTCTGATCAGGCCCTACACCCAAACAAGGGCACTGCGTTCATCCACCGCTGGCCTGCTGGCCCCCCTACCTCTGAGGAAGCACAGTTCCCGCTCAGCCCAGTCAAAACTGTTCGCTGCTCTGGCACCCCAATGGTGGAACAAGCTCCCTCACGACGCCAGGACAGCAGAGTCAATCACCACCTTCCGGAGACACCTGAAACCCCACCTCTTTAAGGAATACCTGGGATAGGATAAAGTAATCCTTCTAAACCCCCCCCCCTTAAAAGATTTAGATGCACTATTGTAAAGTGGTTGTTCCACTGGATATCATAACGTGAATGCACCAATTTGTAAGTCGCTCTGGATAAGAGCATCTGCTAAATGACTTAAATGTAAATGTAAATGTAATCAATATATTCGGCAATATTTAATTGATGCTAATTATTATCAAAGTAGACTACAAATCCCTGCAAGGGCCAGCACGCAATCTCTAGCTTTCACCTTTGCGAACAGGTATTGTTTAAATTTCAAACTTGCCAAAAACAGTTCACAGAATTGTCAATTTAAAGAAATGTAGCCAATTTATTACATTTACTACATTTAGCTAACATTAGATAGTTAATCCAGAGATTCTTACCTTTGCCTCGATTTGCCAGTCTCGCCCAGATCATCATGGAATTTGTAGTTCTGTATGATAGCCACATAAGTAGGTAATTAGCATTTCATCGGGGGTGAATACAGGAAAATATATTGATAAAGGGCATGTTGTCTGAGAGAGATTATCAAAACGTCACACCAGGTTAAGCATACATGAAACACAGCCCTAATTTTAAGCATTTCTAAAATACCTGTGGGAAAAATCTATGGTGGAAAAACGATTGGAACCATTTCCCTGTTTGACCGTTAGGTTGTATGGGTATTATGACTCATACTGTGGTGCTCTATATAGGGAGACCGTGACCTGCCTCACTCCAGTACAGTAGGTGGCGGTCCATGTACCTTTCAATTGTTTGCGATCCACCAATACAAATTTAAAGAAGAAGTCTCATTAGCTAGCTGACAACTCTTCTAGGGTGTATTTTTACAACTCTCAGTTGAAGTACAAGTATCGTCTATAGACCGCATAGGAAGATGGAAGACGACGTTTTAACAACACTGAAAATATTAATAATTGGAGAAAGTGGCGTTGGGAAGTCCAGGTAAGAAAGCTGGTAGCTAACAGTAGCTGGAACGATTAGCTGTTGTCTCGTTAAAAAATGACCACGTTTTCGTGCCGTGTCTGTTAACCAGATAGCTTGAGTGTTAACAAAGCAAAAAACAACATATATGTTGTTAGATCATAGTAAACTGGCAAATGTAACACAGTCGTTTGCTATGCCACATCAGCTAGCTAGCGTTAGCTAGCTTACGATGTGGAACGGGTGACGTAATCGATGTGATGAGTTGGAGGTGTTGCAACAACAAGTATGGGTGCAACGAGTTATTTTCACACAGCTAACATCTTTATGTGCCTTTTATTAGTCACTTCAGTGAGTTTTGTATGATTAAATCAAAAACAATAATTTTGATTGTAGTATACAAATAACTAGGTTAATGCTTTAATAGCAGGTAGCCTAGTGGTTAGAGCGTTGGGCCAGGAACAGAAAGGTTGCTAGATTGAATCCTCGAGTTTACAAGGTAAAAATCTGTTGTTCTGCCCCTGAACAAGGCAGTTAACCCACTGTTCCTAGGCCTTCATTGTAAAGAAGAATTTGTTCGTAACTGACTTGCCGTGTTAAATTTTTTTTTTTTAATAAGAAAAGTGTCAGTGAAGTGATCAATTTAAGTGTAATTCAATTCAGGGGTTTAGTTGTGCTAGATTAATCTAATCAAGACTGGACTGGACATTTGACGCCTCCAATATGACAGCAAGGTTTATCTAGGCCTATGCCCTGAGTGAGACCCAGTGAGTCTAAAAGGCCTATGTCAAGGCCAATGCCTTAGCAATAGCTAAAGAGTTTGGCCAACTCAGCTGAGAGAATTAGAATCTTAATGGGTGCCATGATGGCAACAAGTTCCAAGAAGAAATTCTAGAAATAATGCAAACTAGGATGTTATTGTCATGGAATGTTACCACGCTGTGTATATCTCTGGCTTTAGTCTCTAGACTGCTAGAAAGAATGCTGGTATGTCTGAGTGAGCCTTGAACCATGAAATAGTAGGGTTATGTTATATTACTAAAGCATGAGGACTAGTGCACCTGCAGTGCTCGACCCAGCAGTCAGATGTAATTTTCATTTAAGGCCTTTGGTTCAGACCAGACAGCCTTCAGTTTCTCAAAATAATCAAATAAATGTGTTTTTAATTGAAGAAAGACCGACAGACTCACTGCAACTCCCGAGTGGCGCAGCGGTCTAAGGCACTGCATCTCAGTGCAAGGGTACTGGTTCGAATCTAGGCTGTGTGCAAGAGTCCACTACAGTCCACGGTTCAAATCCAGGCTGTATCACATCCGGCTGTGATTGGGAGTCCCATAGGGCGGCGCACAATTGGCCCAGCGTCGTCCGGGGTAGGCAGTCATTGTAAATAAGAATTTGTTCTTAACTGGCTTGCCTAGTTAAATAAAGGTTACATTTTTTATTTTTATTATCTGGATATTCCTTCCACCTGACTGGCCAGAGACACTCCCAAAATGCATCTGCATCAAGGGACAAAGAGCCTTTTTTTTGTATTTTAGCGAGATTAGCAATGAGATGCGAAGGGTCTTTTTTTTCCTCTTTTTTTTAAACCTTTATTTATCCAGGCGACTCAATTTAAGAACAAATTCTTATTTACAAGGACGGCCAGGAATTTCTTCTTGGAACTTATGGTTCCAACATGGAACGCATTTAAGATTCTAACTCTCTCAGCTGAGTTGGCTAAACTCTTTAGCTATAGCTAAGGCATTGGTCTTGGCATAGGCCTAAGATATATCAGACTCCGGACACAAAGGCCTAGCTAAACCCTGCTGTCATATTGGATGTGTCAAATGTTCAATTTTGATCAATTTTGATCAAATTCATCTAACACCTGAATTGACTGAATCAGACACTTTTCCAAATAAAACAGTAGCTTAAATATTTGTACACTATCAGCAAAATGATTGTTCTGATTTCTTATTACAAAACTCACTTATACTGAAGTGACTAAAGGCACATAAAGATGTTAGCTGTGTGAAAATAACTCTATGCAGTCATCCTTGTTGTTGCAACACCTCCAACTCATCACTAACGTTAGCTATTGGTATGAATAATGTGGGCCAAGGCTAGTGTTTCATCTGCCCATTTTGGGTTATTGCCTAAACCTTAAACTTAAAAATTCTGTTAAAATGTAATGGCATACGATTACTCAATCTTCATTACTGACATTATGTATATATATATTTTTTAAATCATTTATTGATTAAATAAATGCATGATCTCATTCTCAAATATCCCCCCTCTCTTCCTAGGTCTTCAAATCATTAGAAATCTCTCTGGCAGAGAATAGTGGTTTTATTTTACCAGGCAAATTGGTCTGTTGCACTGCGATTGTGCTATTATGTAGGCTAAGAAACAACATTGCTACTGAGGTATCAGGATACTGACATAAAATTATGATCAGTCATTCTTCTGACATTCCATCTGATAAATCATTTCCATGTGGATGAAGAAAATGAGTGTATGGTTGAATAAGAAAATTAGAGTGTCGGGCTATTATCTGTGCTGGAGTTGACTGGAAATAAGGATTAGCTAGCTACATCATTAGCCCTGTGATTCAGTTCTTAGCACTTGATTAGTGACTCAACTGAACCCTGACCCTCTGAACACCAACCGATGATGTCATCTGGTTGTTAGTGTAATATAATATGTAGGCCTATGTGCTCATGGCTATTTGCCTTTGTGGAAGTTGCCCTCATTTCAAATGTGTTATACAGTACTGTAAAAACGACAGTTCTAAATGTAATTGTGCTAGGCTAAAATGGAAACGATACAAATTATAAAAGTATTTGTCCTTTTCTCTTTTGCAGTCTTCTCTTGAGATTCACAGATGACACGTTTGATCCAGAACTAGCAGCAACAATAGGTAAGACCTTCTGAAGGCAGTGTCCCTAGCCCTCTATAACCCACACACATAATAGTATCATTAGTTCTTGTTTTAGTGACCGTTCCCCTGATTAATCCTGGATCAGCTAGGACTAGGAGCTCTTGTTGTCTTGTTAAAACATGCCCAATAATTTAATGGGCATGTTTTCGTGCTGTGTCTGTTAACCAGATAACAATGTAGCTAACAGCTCTTAGCCTATTTTCTATGAGGTCACTCAGACAAACCGTGAGCACACACAGACAGTACTGGACAGGACCCCTCTTATCTGAGCTAAGAGCAGAGTAGGGCCACAGGGCCTTCCCTGTGGCTCAGTTGGTAGAGCATGGTGTTTGCAACGCCAGCATGGTGTGTGCAACGCCAGGGTTATGGGTTCGATTCCCACGGGGGGCCAGTACAAAAAAACGCATGAAATGAAATGAACTGTATGAAATGTATGCATTCACTACTGTAAGTCGCTCTGGATAAGAGCGTCTGCGAAATGACTGAAATGTAAATGTAGCTTGACCTGGTCAGTCCTGTACTGGGCTCATATGGGTATCAACAGTATGAACAGACCAGGTAACAGTAACTCACTGACTGGTTTTCTGAATGAAAAGTATAGATAATATCCCAACTATTTCAATAACCTACTTTCTAAATTTAACAGAATGAATTTGAGATACAGCCGGTCTACAGTGAGTGAGTTAATTCAACTGGTGGTGAAATGCATGGTTTGGGAAATGGAGAATTCCTTTTCTTCCAGGATCTGCAAATGATATCAAATTCCAAACTGTATTAAACATTAGACTCTTCAAGGACACCCCTATTATTTCTTTCAGGTAGCCTTGAGACAGTTAACATCCAGGAGTCTTAGTGAAAGACAGGCTCAAGATTCATAGCGCTATTGATTACTTAGAGTGGGAGACACAAACGGAATAGTGTTTTGTTTTTTTTCTACAATAAGAAGTTCTTCTAGCTGACTGCACAATGTAGTCTTTGTTAAAACAGCCATACGTGCCTGTGGATTCCCAGAGAGAAAGTTCAACGTAATAAAATAATTTTTCTGGTAGGCATGCCTCACTCCTATTTTACTTGGCCAACTCAATATCTTTGCCAAACAGATGTCCCCATAGAAGTTTAACTATACTCCCCACATTGACACAAGTCCCTTGTGATTTGTGGTCTGAAAACCACTGGTATACCTCAATTCCTGCTTGCTCCTTTCTTGCTTTGTATAAAGTAAAAGTTCAATCTACACTTGTCAATATCTCTCATATTAGCATAAGCATACTGTGGTCTCTTATTTGAGTCTTGCTGTAATTCTGTGCCAGCATGTTAAAAATCTGTATCGGAACATGTGGTTTGTAGCGCCCCTTTGACATTTAAACAGAGCCATCCAAATAAAACTACCTCCCTATCATCCAACTACTTTCTGTCTTAAATACGGTGATAACAAACTTCGGTTCAGGTGTACCGGTATTCATTAATAAATACAGAGACTCAGATTTGAGGTAGAGGTCGACCGATTATTATTTTTCAACGCCGATACCGATTATTGGCGGACCAAAAATCGATACCGATTAATCGGTCAATTTATTATTATGATTTTTTTAAAGTATTTTTTATTTATATATATATATATATATATTATATTATATTATATTATATTGCATGCATGCACAGCTCTGAAGTGACAACGATATGTTATACAATACATGCATGTCTGTTCAATCAAGTTCATATTTATATCAAAAACCAGCTTTTTACATTAGCATGTGACGTTCAGAACTAGCATTCCCACCGAACACTTCCGGTGATTTTACTAAATTACTCACGATAAACGTTCACAAAAAGCATAACAATTATTTTAAGAATTATAGATACAGAACTCCTCTATGCACTCGATATGTCCGATTTTAAAATAGCTTTTCGGATGAAGCACATTTTGCAATAATCTAAGTACATAGCCCAGCCATCACGGGCTAGCTATTTAGACACCCAACCAGTTTAGCCTTCACCAAAATCACATTTCCTATAAGAAAAATGTTCTTACCTTGCTTGTTCTTCGTCAGAATGCAGTCCCAGGACTTCTACTTCAATAACAAATGTAGGTTTGGTCCCAAATAATCCATCGTTATGTTCCATCAAGACGTTTTGTTCGTGCGTTCTAGACACTATCCCAACGCTAAATCTCGGCCACGAGCATGACGCAGAATGTGACAAAAAAATTCTAAATATTCCATTACCTTACTTCGAAGCATGTCAACCGCTGTTTAAAACCAATTTTTATGCAATTTATCTCGTAGAAAAGCGATAATATTCCGACCGGGAATCTGCCTGTCTGTATACTGAGGGAAAAACCGAAAGCCGGGGGCGGGTCGCGAGCGTAAGGCTTAGTCCACTGAGTGACCACTTAGCTTTTGCTCTCCTTTGTTTCAGCCAGGGCTTTGAATTACGTCATTCCTGTTTTTCCCGGGCTCTGAGACTCCATTGGAGACGTGGGAAGTGTCACGTAACAGCAGAGATCCTTAGTTTTTGGAAGAGATGTCAAACAAAGAAAATAAAAGGTCTGACAGGGTACTTCCTGAACAGAAGCATCTCAGGTTTTTGCCTGCCATAGGAGTTCTGTTATACTCACAGACACCATTCAAACAGTTTCAGAAACTGTGGAGTGTTTTCTCTCCAAAGCTAATAATTATATGCATATTCTAGTTTCTGGGCAGGACTAATAATCAGATTAAATCGGGTACGTTTTTTATCCAGCCGTGAAAATACTGCCCCCTAGCCATAAGAGGTTAAACTTGATCTCCACTATAAAAAGCATCTAGACATTCTCACATTTATTTAAACTAACCTTTAGTTTTCAACAGCGGATATTTGTATAAACATTGCTGTCTGCCTCTCGGACATTTGCAACATTTTCAACGGTGTTTCGATCTTCAGCTGTCCCATTAAAACCTCTCTGGGGTATGTGGGACGGTAGCGTCCCACCTCGCCAACAGCTAGTGAAATAGCAGAGCGCCAAGTTCAAAACAACAAATCTCAAAATTCAAATTTCTCACACATACAAGTATTATACACCATTTTAAAGATAATCTCCTCGTTAATCCAACCACAGTGTCCGATTTCAAAAAGGCTTTATGGTGAAAGCATAGCATTAGATTATGTTAGGACAGCACCTAGACAAGAAAAACCACACAGCCATTTTCCAAGCAAGGAGAGGCATCACAAAAACCAGAAATACAGCTAAAATTAATCGCTAACCTTTGATCTTCATCAGATGGCACTCATAGGACTTCATTTTACACAAGACATGTATGTTTCGCTCGATAAAGTTCATATATCCAAAAAAAACATTTTACTTTGGCGTGTAATGTTCAGAAATGTTTTGCCTCCAAAACGGCTGGTGAATGAGCACATCAATTTACAGAAATACTCATCAAAAACTTTGATAAAAGATACAAGTGTTATGCACAGAATTATAGATAAACTTCTCCTTAATGCCACCGCTGTGTCAGATTTCAAAAAAGCTTTTCGGCGAAAGCACACTTTGCAATAATCTGAGTACAGCGCTCAGCAACAACAACAACCAATATAGAAACCCGCCATATTGCGGAGCCAACAAAAGACAGAAATAGCATTATAAATATTCACTTAACTTTGATCTTCATCGGAATGCACTCCCAGGAATCCCAGTTCCACAATAAATGTTTGTTTTGTTTCGATAAAGTCCATATTTATGTCCAAATGCCTCCTTTTTGTCAACTCGTTCAGTCGAGTAATCCAAATGCACTGTGCTCACGCAGTAAGTTCAGACGTAAAGTCGAAAGTTCTATTACAGTTCGTAGAAACATGTCAAACAATGTATAGAATCAATCTTGAGGATGTTTTTATCATAAAACTTAAATAATATTCCAACCGGACAATTCTATTGTCTTCAGAAATGAAAAGGAACACACCTAACTCTCACGGGAGCATGCGAGATTGAGCTCATGTCATTTTCTCAGTCATCTGATTCCAAGAGCTCTTATTCTCTCCCCATTCATAGTAGAATCATGAAACAACGTTCTAAAGACGGTGGACATCTAGTGGAAGCCTTAGGAAGTGCAAAATGACCCCACAGACACTGTATATTAGATAGGCAACCACTTGAAAAACTACAAACCTCACATTTCCCACTTCCTGGTTGGATTTCTTTCTCAGGTCTTTGCCTGCCATATGAGTTGTGTTATACTCACAGACATCATTCAATCATTCAAACAGTTTTAAAAATAGTTTTTAATGAAAATGTCAATCATTATTTGAATATGTTGGTAACCTGTTGTATAAAAGTAATAATGCCCTCGAAGCCGGCGTTTGGAGGATATATTGGCACGGTTTGCCGGCCCTCGACTTCAACTTCACGCTAATATATCCTCCAAACACAGGCTTGTCGGGCATTATCTTAAATCAAACACACATCATTTAGTGGGTTGCAAGGTCGAAAAAAGCTCCATCACGTACCTGTTTTATTAATAAACAAACAATGTTCAAGTGAGTTGCCTATTCAAGTTTCTATCAGACGTACTCGGGATGTTTCAGGTCGCCCGTAAAGAGTTTAGTCTGCAGCACAACAGCCCTACCTTGACTACACCGCAGTGATTGTCAGTTATTGTTGGCTTGGTGATGTATGAACCAGATGCTGCGTCATGGCAATGACTGTACGGTTGTCTACACTGTAGTGGGTGCTAAATACCACGGTCCGTAGGATAAACAAACCCAGGCCGGACTATTTACTGTAAATCCTTCGGCGCTCTACACGGCTAGTGACAGTATCGTAGCAAACCCGCCGGGCTCGGAGAAGAGCGAGAGGACATGCTTGACACTATTTTGGGTGTAGGAAGAGGGCAGGTGATTCCCACTTGTCTTCACACTCCCCTGTCCCTTCTCTCTGTTTTGGATCTTGTCTGGGGCCTGGTCCAGACATAAAAACAACCCCATCTTAAGCATACGTTTTTCCTGATAAATCTTTCAGTGTGTGCTGAAACTATGGCCAATCCGTCCAGCCAAACCCTTCATGCTATTTGCGCTGAAAGAAGCCATAGAGATTAATTGTGACGAGCACGACGCTGTTATTTTGTATGTATTTTCGACCGAAGAAGAGGGGATTTCAAAGAACGAATCATAGCACTTCTGAGCGGCGTCACATGTGGAGTTTTTTTATTGGAATTTGCTATATTTTTATCTTTACATATTCAACCACATATTCCCCACAGTTTTAAATCAGGACTCGCATCATAATTTAAGTCCACCCCTCTATGACTAGTGAAAGGTTCCGTTTTAGTTCAGACATGCATTGTGTGCTATATGTAGGCCTAAGTTATGTATTTTTTGATCATTCATTTTAAATTAGTGAAGTTCATTTGTCTTCTTGATTCATATTCTTGGCGTATATGACAGGTGTGATGACTCAAATCACCAGGTACAATTTTATGATGAAGACGTTGTCTGTGATTGGGGGTGCGTTCGTAAATTCACTCTGGAGTGCCAAAGAGCGCTCAGAATGCGCTCTGGGTATTCGTAAATTCAGAGCGTTGTCGGATTGTCCAGTTTGTAAATGCTTTCAGAGTGCACACTGGACGCTCTGACACAGGAATAGGGTTGATCCGAGCATACTGACCTCACAATGGCAGTCAAGCACCCAAGCAAACTGGCTAACGTTGGCTAATTTGCTAGCTACTTCCAGAAACAAATGAGAACACTGACCATTTTACTCTCCCTAGCAGAGCTGGTTAGGCTGTTTTCATGTTAACCAGAGCTTTGGTGACTGTAACTGTGCTGCTGGCAACAATTTAATTTCGCTTTTTGCCAACGTTTACCAACACCGGCCATATTCAACGGGTGTTGAGCATTCGTAAATTTGTCACTTATTCTGCACTCTTGCACACTCAGACGAGAGTGCTCTGAAATCGGAGAAGATAGCCAGAGTGAATTTACAAACGCACCCTGAATGTGTGTGTTTCTTTCTGTTTCTTACGCAGGTGTTGATTTCAAAGTGAAGACCATCTCAGTGGATGGGAACAAGGCAAAGTTGGCAATATGGGTAAGTTGTCCTCTACACACACACACACACACACACTGTCCCTTTCAAATCTGACTTGAAAATGCTGGAAAAGAGTTAGTATGAGGTGTAGGCCTACGTTATTGTTGTCGACAACTTCTAGGGATGGCTAGTAAAAAAACTATCTAATTGCTTAACTTCAGATGCACAACAATCCCTGCCACTTAACAAATGATTCACTTAACCTCCACAAGATGGTGCTGATGTACATCATTCTGAGCACCAATGACAAATGGCAGTCAAATCTCTCTTTATGCTTTAGTCCTTGTCCTCCATCACTTTTTATGGTTCTGTCTTAGTCACACCAGCATATTTTCCTCCCCATGTGTCCAGAGCCTGATAGCTGAGAGGGTTATGGCTGTGTTATGTGTCCAGAGCTGTTATGTTTTGATGTGCCCAGGGCTTTAATGGTTATGGTTGTGTTTTGCAGGACACGGCTGGCCAGGAGCGTTTCCGAACCCTGACACCTAGTTATTACCGCGGTGCGCAGGGAGTCATCCTGGGTGAGCAAACAACTTCATCATTCAGACCTCTACCCCTTTAGACACATTCAGCCACTGCAGGTCCGGACAGCCACCATTTCATCCTGTCCCGTCCTCTTCCTTACTCTCTGGAACTGACATTACTGCTCTTAATGCTAGAGCAGACATCCTCCAAAGCCTACAGTATAGGAGGCTATGATAGTGTGGCTAACACCATGGATGCAGTAGAACTGGCTTTCTAAACAAAAGTGTTTTATTTCCTCACCAGTTCTAGTCCAGAGGCTAAGTGTCTGATTTTGGGTGAATTGTGGCTTTTGTCATATAGAGATGGCACATTTCACACACATTCCTAGTAGTAGCAGAACCAGTGTTGTTACGCTACACTTTGTGTTGATACACAGCTCAGGACTACTTTATGATATAACACTAACACATTCTTGTGATGCGTCGGGGGGGGGGGGGGGGGTGAAACATGGTTTGAAAGGTCAAAGGTCCTGCCCTCAGTTACAGTATGTCCCGCAGTCATCTGCTGACAGAGATACAATGTTTTTGACCGAGCACCTCACCTCTTGTCTCTTCCTCAGTGTATGATGTAACGCGACGGGATACTTTCACCAAGCTGGACAACTGGCTCAATGAGCTGGAGACATACTGCACAAGGAATGACCTTGTCAAGATGCTGGTCGGGAACAAAATTGATAAGGTGAGTCCGTTTGTTTGTATACAGTGTGTCATTTAGGGTAGAATTGTGCTATAATCAGTGGTTAATGTTGGTTGATACTTTATAGGTAACAAGGCTTTCCCCCCCCTCATAGAATCAACACATTCTATATACAGGGAATTTCCTGTTTTTCAGTTATCCTCTTTTCATTGTATTGACTTACCCCAAACCAATATCCCCATTTTCTTGATTTTCTATGTTTAGATCATACCCCAGTATTTCCCCTGTATTATTTTATTCAAAATGTATTATATTGTGTATATAAATTATTCTTTTTTATAAACTCGTAGTAATGCGTCTAACTGACTGCACAATGTAGTCTTTGTTAAAACAACCATGCCTACCTGTGGATCCCCCTCCTGCTACCCTTGCCACCACTGCTGAAAGAATCCTCTGGGAACCACTGCACTGGTGTATATTTGAAACATTCTTCAGTACTTGGTGTAGTATGTTCCAGGTTTACAGATTGAGCTGGAATGTAATGTGAATAATATTGCCTTCCCAACCTGGTTGGGCTGAGAGAAGAGGGCTTATAGATGTAATGTGAATAATATTGCCTTCCCAACCTGGTTGGGCTGAGAGAAGAGGGCTTATAGATGTAATGTGAATAATATTGCCTTCCCAACCTGGTTGGGCTGAGAGAAGAGGGCTTATAGATGTAATGTGAATAATATTGCCTTCCCAACCTGGTTGGGCTGAGAGAAGAGGGCTTATAGATGTAATGTGAATAATATTGCCTTCCCAACCTGGTTGGGCTGAGAGAAGAGGGCTTATAGATGTAAGCCCTCATCACATTTGAACACATCCCGAGCCCATGTGGCCCACAGAAGTGTTTTTAAAACACTCGCATGTTCAACTAAATGTTATCTCTGGGTTTAGTTCCCTGAGTCTGTGTTAAAAAAAACACAAAAAACATTGTAATTACATTGAAATGTATCCTGCCGCCTCTGTATCCGCCATAGTAGGTCCTTTGTTTGTTGTTTCTTAACCATGTAGTAGAATATAACATTAGTGGACATCATGTACATATATATATATATATATATATATATCACACACGCACACAAAAAAAGTATGTGGACACCCCTTCAAATTAGTGGATTCGGCTATTTCAGACACACCCATTGCTGACAGGTGTTAATAAAAAAACATGTAAATTTTTTTTTAAACATGCACACAGCCATGCAATCTCCATAGACAAACATTGGCAGTAGAATGGCCTTACTGAAAAGCTTAGTGACTTTCAACGTGGCACCGTCATAGGATGCCACCTTTCCAACAAGTCAATTTGTAACATTTCTGCCCTGCTAGAGCTGCCCCAGGCAACTGCAAATGCTGTTATTGTGTAGCAGAAACGTCTAGGAGCACACAGCATGTAAAAATCGTCTTTCCTTGGTTGCAACACCCACTACCGAGTTCTAAACTGCCTCTGGAATCAATTTCAACACAAGAACTGTTCAACAGGAGCTTCATGAAATGGGTTTCCATGGCCGAGCAGCCGCACACAAGCCTAAGATCACCATGCGCAATGCCAAGCGTCAGCTGGAGTGATGTAAAGCTCGCTGTCATTGGACTCTGGAGCAGTGGAAATGCATTCTCTGGAGTGATGAATCACACTTCACCATCTGGCAGTCCGACGGATGAATCTGGGTTTGGTGGATGCCAGGAGAACACTACCTGCCTTAACGCATAGTGCCAACTCTAAGGTTTAGAGGAATAATGGTCTGGGGCTGTTTTTCATGACTCGGGCTGGGCCCCTTAGTGAAGGGAAATCTTAACGCTACAGCATACAATGACATTCTAGACATTCTGACCTCAACCCCATCAAACACCTTTGGGATGGATTGGAAAGCCGACTGCGAGCCAGGCCTAATTGCCCAACATCAGTGCCCGACCTCCCTAATGCTCTTGCTGAATGGAAGCAAGGCCTGTAGCAATGTTCCAACATCTAGTGGAAAGCCTTCCCAGAAGAGTGGAGGCTGTTATAGCAGCAAAGGGGGGACCAACTCCATATTAATGCCCATGATTTTGGAATGAGATGTTCGACGAGCATGTCCACATACTTTTGGTCATGTAGTGTATGTTTGCCGTGAACCCAGCCCAGTCACATTCACAGTAGCTGACAGGTATACTGGACAGACCTCATAAAAGATTACTCTTCTTTGTTTTAGGAAAACCATGAACTAGACAGGAACGAAGGCCTGAAGTTTGCAAGAAAACATTCCATGCTGTTTATAGGTAAGTCGGGAGCTGGGAGGATTCCCCTCTCGGATGTGACTCGGGGCATGAGTTATGGCCCACCATTATGCAGGGGAAACAGCTTTTTAAATACCTGTCATACCTGGACTGGAATGTTTGCCTGCTTCTATTTTTAGCCTTCTCTTTTTAATATCCTCTAACATCTTTCACTTTATGTCTAACCACCCACTTATGTGGACAAAGTTGTCTGATTCTGTTGGAAATCAGCAATTTAATGACAAAAAAATAAATAATTGTGTATAGTTACTGTGTGTTTGCCTGTATTTAGTATAAGATATTTTAGATCATTTTAATGATAACCACGTGGTAAATATACACTGTGTTAAAGAGCAGTGGGACCAACACTCATACTTAATTGACTCAGAACAGAAGTTTATTCTGCCATTCCAGAGACACCACTGTTTTAGGAACCGCGTCAAACTACTTTATTTTCTCTCCAATTTAAGAAACAACCATTTTGACCATTTTTACATTTACGTCATTTAGCAGACACTTATCCAGAGCAACTTACAGGAGCAATTAGGTTAAGTGCCTTGCTCAAGGGCACATCAACAGATTTTTCACCTAGTCAGGGATTCGAATCCAGTGACCTTTCGTTTACTGGCACAACGCTTTTAACCGCTAGGCTATCTGCCGCCTTCATAAGACAAACTTAGTGTATGAAATCTTTGTCTTTGTTATTCCAATCAGCAATCAGAACAGAAATAACTTCTACCAATCAATAGATACGGCTATTTTGAGCAACTTGTTCGAATTCTAGCACTCGGAGAGCACATTCTAACTAAGCGATAACGCACAAGAGGCTGTGATAAACACAGTCCCAGGTAAATGACGTTGTTCGGTCCGACACGCAGCGGAGGCAGGCACACGGTGCTCAGGAAAATGACCCTGTCTAGTTTCAGAGAAATGCAGCTGTGGAGGTCAGAAGCTAGATGACACGAAGGAGCAGCCAGTCACTGACAGTTGTTATGTCTGCATCCCTTCTTCCTCCTCTCCCCCTGTCTTTCTCTCCTACTTTCTCCCTCCCTCCCCACCCCTTTCTCTGGGCCAGAGGCCAGTGCTAAGACGCGTGATGGGGTCCAGTGTGCGTTTGAGGAGCTGGTTGAGAAGATCATCCAGACCCCTGGACTGTGGGAGAGCGAGACGCAGGGCCGAGGGGTCCAGCTGGGCCGGCAGGACCAGGCTGCAGGGGGTGGCTGTGGGGGTTACTGCTCCCTGGTATAGATTCACACGCAACGCGCGCACATACAAAGCATAGACACTCATACACACATACGAAACTCACCCCACACACACTCACTTGAAAGACACACCCAACCAAACACTCACACTGATGGCTGATGTCCTGCGATGAGGACTATGAAGGCTATAGTTTTCAGACTATTTCCACATCAGCCCCTGAGGTGTGGAGTGAGGCAGGGCTGCTCCTGACCAGCACCCTCCGCTCACTGGCGGTGATCATTCATAAGGACGTTGCTGTTTGCACACTTCCTGTTATCATGGCTATAATTCTGTTTAAAGCTACTCTACCCTGTTGGTCTTTCTGAAAATGAAATTAGTGTATTACTTGGTGGAATAGTGGGGGGGGACACACAATAGGATAGCAGATGGGGTATTATTTTCATTTAGAAAATTATTTTCTATCACCTGTTCTCAATTACGGTTGTAACGAGTTTTGTCCTCCCCCTCTCAACACTTTTTTTCCCTTTGTAGAATTACCCCCCCCCCCCCCCATTTTCTCTCCTTTAACACTTTGCTCCTCTTAGCAAGGCAAGCTAGTGTGTGTTAGCTGCAGGGATGATTCTCTAGCGTGTGCATCTACCCTGTGTGATCATGCAGCCTTGTCCGTCCTCTAGTGCTCGCCCTCCTAACAGCGCTACAGTTGATTTTCTTATCAGCCCAAGCCGTCATGTATTCTCTCTCTCTTTGTCTCTCTTCCACAAGCTGCCTCTTTTGTTCTAAACATTATACCGTCACAAAGTTTTACAACTTTTCCTGACTTGGACTCGAAACTTTCATCATTTTCTTGAAGGGTTTATAAATCAAACAGATTGGCACAGGAGGGTTGGCTATCCATTGTGTGTATGTGTTATGAAAAAGAAACTAAATGAACCAACGCTGCATGTTTTGTTGGTTGTTCTAATGGGCTGTGACCAGCCTGGTTATCTGCCACTCGGACAGTTAAATATTAATATCAGTATCAGCGCCAGCATCAGTCTTGCTTCAGCTTTTCATAATGCATCCCTATATGGGGAAAAAAGACAAAAAGAAAAGTTTTCTATATTAAAGAATATATTGCATCATATGGGTGTTAGTATTGAAATCAAAGAAGGTGTAAGACCTGTAAAAATAAATAAATATATATATATGTATGTTTTTTGCAATGCTCTGTCTCCATGTTCCATGTCCTTAGACCTTGCCTGTAGTTCTTGAGAGCCAGGAAGAATGTGTTGGGAAATGTAGTTTTGGGTGACCGTACCTATGACCTACGGTATATTTGTCAGGAGTGACACGGAGGCCTTTACAGTATATCTAATCAGAATCTAATTATTTCTTAGCCTTTTTTTTATTGCATGGAGAATTCTTTTACTTTTTCATGTTTGTTCTATAAATGCCTTGCAGAGACAGTTGCATTGTGTCTGAAATGGCACTCTATTTCCTATATAGTGGACTACTTTCAACCACCCTGGTCTAAAGTAGTGCACTATATAGAGAATTAGGGTGCCATTTCGGACACAAACTTGGACTGTATGAACCACACATACACAACAATTGAGTTAAATGTACCTTCATCCAGAACCTTGCACACAGGTTTAGAGTAGACTGCATTGGGATTTTCTATTTGTCCTGAATGAACTAGACGTCTGCTTTTTGATTGGAATGAATGAGACTTTAACTCTTGAACTTGTTATTTTCTGTTTATATGTGACAACATATAAACACATTGTAAATTCATGTGTGTGTTTAGGAATACTTATGAAAATATGTATAATTCCTGTATGGATTGTAAAATTTGAATGTATACATACTGCAATTATAAAACCGCCCTATGTATTAAAGTGAATAAAGTAATTTTTAAAGGATTCTGAAGTTGATGCTTATTCCTGCCTGAGCTAAGGAGCCCTCGCCTATTGTAAAACAAAGCGCCAGACCCTATTAACTTAGTATAAATCTTCACACAGTACTTGTACTTCACCTCATCTGAGAAGTCTTCACAGAAAACGACCTAGACTACTTACCATGTTGGAAATGTCATCCTTTGGTGAGAACTGAGAAAGGGTTTCTCTTAAAGCCTGTTTTTGAATTCCACACGTTTACAGATCGAGAATAGAGAAGTAGATATGTGTTTGGTTTAAACACTGTCCAAGGACTCCTGTCAGCTCCCTGTGATTTCTAAATCATCCTATGGGCAGCTGGTCAGGAAACCCCCACTAGTATTTTGCCCTGGTGCGGTGGCTTTGACTGGGATGTGCATCAGTCCTGTGTCATTATGAAAGGGCTGGCAGAGCCGACCGAGCCCACTACCCTCAGTCTTTCCTCACCGCTCAGAGAAGGCTGTTAATCTGAAAACGCAGACCTACAACATAACTGAATGTCTGTAGCATCAGCAGACCTAACCACCACATTGTTAGATCGAGAATCTGCTTTATTACGCAGACCAGAGGTTTGTCAATGCAGAAAGTACATTAGAATGAGCATTTTCCCAGAGGATTCTCAACTACCACCAACCTCAGACTTGGGTTCAAATACTTTAACTACATTTGATTGAGCCTGCCTGGTGCAATGGAACTAATCGAATAGCTCAAGGTGCAAACTCTGCTCATCTAACACTCAGTTATCTGAAACAAAATGAACACAAATAAATAGTGTTTGAACCCAAGTCTGACAATTGACCACCAGTGGGATATACAGTGCATTTGGAAAGTATTCAGACCCCTTGACATTTTGTACAATTTGATTCGTTACAGCCTTATCCTAAAATTTATTAAATCGTTTTTTTCCCTCATCAATCTACACACAATACACCATAATAACAAAG